>NC_080572.1:21943693-22243693 GCF_030247185.1 Malaya genurostris | reverse complement strand
TATATTATATTATATTATATTATATTATATTATATTATATTATATTATATTATATTATATTATATTATATTATATTATATTATATTATATTATATTAGATTATATTATATTGTATTATGCTCAATTATATCGACAAAGGAGAGGGGCAGGGAGTGCATCAGGGTATCTTACAAGTGACTGACTGGATGATGGAGTGGATTCAAACTGTTTTTGCTCAGTTCCATTGTAACTATCGGGCAGATCGGACGTGAATTCGTGTTTTCCCAATCGTGCGGTGAATTGTTTTATTCCGTTATAAAGGTCATTCCGTATTCTATTGTATGAATCAGAGTTTCGAGTGATAATTCGAATTAATTCGTCCTCAAGGTTGATTGTGAACTTGTGTAAAGAAGCACTGTGTGTGGTACCGTTAGCCAGCGCCCGCTGGGTGCTGCTGCTATATACCAGAGACTTGGGTGATGCGCATTGTTCAGATGCCTAAGCCCAACTCCTCTGGTAGAAGGTGAAAGTTAAGTTTATAGAAGATTTCTGCTTGCTTAAATGACCCTCTGTCACGTCTCACCTTTCCGTTCTATATATTCACATCCTTGCTCTTCCTTGAGTACTACCATTCTATACTTTTCATTTTTTGTTTCTAAAAAAAAGGTCTCTGGTTAGGTGAATATCGCAAAAAGAAAAAAGAAATATTGACTACTATACTTAGTCGTTACAAAAAGAAAAAAATAAAAAACTGTTTACAAATACATTTGACAAAATATAGTGAAGAAACGTGTTAGGTGTCACTCCAGCCACATTCCAAGCGCTCATTTGCGGAAATGTTAAAATGTGCTACGCCACCTACCGAAAATCCTTACGCTTATTTGTCAACTGACGAGAGCGAATATGAGGACCCCCTGGAAGGCTGTCCCTCATAGCCCATCGATCAGAAAGAGGAGAAATATATCCTCTCATAATAACTAATATTTTAACCGCTAGATATTCGATTTCGCTAAAAAAGTATGTCCTGACTCTGTTCCGGAACAGACGATCATGCGCGTCGCCTCATCAAACAGAAACGAAACACCTTTTTCTATGTTAGAGTTCTCACTTACGCTCTTGTCGTGTAACAATAAAGCTCCGGAGTTAGACAAAATCAAATTAAACTTATTGAAAAATTTGCCTGGTTTTGCCAAAAGGCGCTTATTGAATTTATTCAATATGCTTCTTGAGGATAATATTGTCCCACATGACTGGAGACAAGTAAGAGTTATCGCCATTCAAAAACCAGGGAAACCAGCCTCCGATCACAATTCGTATCGGCCGATTGCTATGCTTTCCTATATTCGGAAATTATTCAAAAAAATGATTCTGTTTCGTCTAGATAATTGGGTCGAGACTAATGGCTTACTTTCAGATACACAATTTGGTTTCCGCAGAGGCAAAGGAACGAACGATTGTCTTGCGTTGCTTTCAACCGAAATGCAAATGGTATTTGCTCGTAAAGATCAAATGGCGTCAGTTTTCGTAGACATCAAGGGGGCTTTTGACTCAGTTTCCATAAACATCCTATCTGAGAAGTTGCATCAGCGTGGTCTTTCATCGATTTTGAATAACTTTTGTACAATCTATTGTCCGAGAAATCGCGCATCTATTGTCCGAGAAATCGCGCATGGTGATTTGTCGACAGTACGATTCAGTTACATGGGTCTTCCACAGAGCTCATGCCTAAGCCCCCTTTTATACAATTTTTATGTAGACAACATTGATAAATGAATCAATACAGCTTGCACGCTAAGACAACTTGCCGACAACAGCGTTGTATCTATTATAGGACCCAAAGCTGCCGATCTGCAAGGACCATTGTAAGATACCCTCGACAATTTGTCGACATGGGCTCTTCAAATGGGTATCGAGTTCTCTACGGAGAAAACTGAGCTGGTTGTATTTTAAAAAAAGCGAGAACCAGTGCAAATACAGCTTCAACTAAGGGGTGAAACCATAGCTCAGATCTTCATATTTAAATATCTCGGGGTCTGGTTTGACTCCAAAGGCACCTGGGGATGTCACATTAGGTATCTGAAACAAAAATGCCCACAGAGAATCAATTTTCTTCGCACAAAAACCGGGACTTGGTGGGGTGCCCGCTCAGGAGACCTGGTCAGGCTTTACCAAACAACGGCTTTACCAAATAATGGAATATGGATGCTTCTGCTCCCCGTTCGCCGCGAACACCCATTTCATTAAACTGGAAAGAATTCTTAATCGTTGTTTGCGTATTGTCTTAGGTTGCATGCAGTCGACTCATACGATGAGTCTCGAAGTGCTTGCGGGCGTCTTACTAATTCGATGCGACATCTTGAATCCGATTGTGATTGAAAACTTCGAAAGGCTTGTCGACCTCAATTTTCAGACCCGTTTTATGTCCTTGTATTTTGATTACATGGCTCAGAATATTAACCCTTCTTCGTTTGTTTCAAACCGTGCTCATTTCTGTATCCAAGATCCAAGATTCTGATTCTACTTCGTTTTTCGACACATCTATGAGGGAAGAGATTCGTGGAATTCCGGATCACGTGCGACCTCAAGTGGCCCCAAATATTGTTTATAATAAATTTAGAGCAGTCAATTTTGAAAGATGTTTTATACTGACGGATCAAACATAAACGAGTCCGCAGGCATCGGCATCTTCAATCAGAACATCACCGCTTCGTACAAACTCAGTTATCCGGCCTCAGTTTACGTCGCAGAATTTGCTACTATTCAGTATACCCTCGAGATCATTGAAACCTTGCCCAAAGACCATTACTTTATTGTCAAGGACAGTCTAAGCTCAATAGAAGCTCTCCGGATAAAGAAGTCAGGAAAGTATCCCCTTATTTCCATTTGTGAACTTTATCTGGACGGTCTTATTTAATATCGTTAGTCTGGGTCCCTTCGCATTGTTCCATTCCGAGAAATGGCAGACTACTGTACTGAATAATAGGTATTTACCAATGCCATCTGGAAGGCTCTCATGCTATATTCCATTCACCGACCACTACCGATCGCCAGCTAAAAGCTGGATTCTCGAGAATCCTCGACCCCGATACTACATTACATAAGCTTAAGCAGTGTGCCTTAAAATTACATTATATTATTGAATAAAAACTGTTTTTTCTACTGCATATAGTTTCTTATGTTCAATGTGTATAATGATTGATGAACTCGTAAAATGAGAGCAATGAAACAGCTATTTTGCTACAATAGTCGATAGTAGGGTAAAGTGTTATAATTTGCCAATTCGATAGCTATTATCAGTAGGCAACTAAACAAATCGGTTCCGGCTATTCTGGTTCCCGGTCTCCGGTTCCGGAAGCACCGAAAATAGTGGTCATATATGCCAAAATGAATCTCACTCACTTTTCACAGTGACGGTTTGACAGATTTTCACATACTTAGATTCAAATGAAAGGTCTCATGGTCCAATACGGAATTCCTGAATTTGATCTAGATCCGACTTCCTGTTCCGGAGTTGTAGGGTAAAATGTGTTCAATATTGTACACCGTCACTTAAACCGGCGAAACAAAAACCGTTAAAAATTTTTTAAACTGGACTCATAACCATTATTCTCAATCTTAGGATCAAATGAAAAGTCTAATGGTCTTACCAAAAATTACTGCATATTTTCAGACACAATAAAAATTTAAATCGTCGTTTAGAATAAAAACTAGTAGAGTTTGTACGCCATGTTAATTGGTGGTCGTACGAACCGACTTTGATTATACCGGTTCTCGGGTTCCGTTGCTGGAAGTACATATAATAGTGAACCCACTTCGTTTTCAAATGGATGGCCTAACCGATCAGAGAACTGTTTCATTCTCTTTGTTATACTAGTTAATACACAAGCAATCCCTTAATTTCTTTCAAAAACTGAAGAGAATCATTTTGAATACCACAATATTATATAAGTGATAAGCATCGTTACATCACTAGGTTAATTAAAGTAGGTTTTTTCGTTTGCCATTTTTTTCCAATAATGCAATATAATATTCACTGTTAATGGCTTTTCTTTTTTCGAAATAGTCGATATATATTGCACACGCATATCTAAAAAACCGAGTCCATAACCTTTCCAGCCGATTGTTGTGCTTTCGGGCGCTTTGGACGAGGTTCACAAGTTGCTGTCCACTCAGATGACGATCGTTTTGATTCCGAAGTGAAGTGATGAATCCATGTTTCATCCATTGTCACATATCGACGCCAAAATTCCGATTTGTTACTTTTAAACATGGTCAAACACTCAGAATCATCATCATCATCAACATACGCGGCACCCACTTCGAACAGAGCTTTCTCCTAACGGGTGGCAACTAAAATTTTGGAATTTTTTCGAGGCCTGCATGCTTAGCAACAAACGAGCTCAGAGAAAAATAAGAGTGTGTATGTGTTAGCTCTCTCTGTCCTCTTTCTGCTAGTATTTTCTGTTTTGTTTATGCTTGCTCAGTTTTGCTCAAAATGCCGTCGAAACAAGAAGTATTTCTCGAGCGCGTTGTACAGTTCTGCGAACTGCACAGAAATCTCGGCAAAAAGTATACGGTACAACATTTTAAAAGCAAAAATGTTGCGGCTTCGACTCTTTATCATATCCTAAAATCCCCAACAACTGCTCGCAAGCAATGTAGTGGAAGACCAGCCAAAACTATGGACGCAAAAGGACTTCGCTCTCTTTCTCGTGCCTTCAACAACAAGGATTCACTGAGCCAACGGGATGCCGCAAAAAAATTCAACTGTTCTTACCAGTACATCCGCAAAACGCTGAAAAGAGTCGGAATAAAGTGCCGAAAGAAGACACGAGCCCCGGAATATACTGACGCACAGATTTCAACGCTGAAGTCCCAATGCCGCTGGTTGATTAAAAATTATTCCGGAAAAAGTTTTGTTTTGGACGACGAAAGTTATTTTCCTCTCTCGAAGACGCAGATTACCGGAAACGATCGATACTATTCAACGGATAGTTCTATTGTACCTCCGAACATAGAATATAAGTTTAAATATAAGTTTGAACAGAAAGTGATGCTGTACATTGCCATTTCCGAGAAAGGTATATCTAAGCCATGGTTCAAGCCCTCTGGTTTTGCAATCAATCAAGATGTGTACCAGAACGAATGTTTGAAGAAAATTTTGATCCCGTTTCTTCAAAAACATCATGCTGATGGACAATACGTGTTTTGGCCGGAAAAAGCGTCATCGCATTACGCCAAAAAAACACAATCGTTCTTGAATATCCATTCGATCTCATTTGTACCCAAAAGTCAGAACCCGACAAATCTGCCTCAGTGTCACAAAATCGAAGATTTCTTCGGGGTTTTGAGCTCCTTGGTGTACAAAAATAACAGGAGAGCCAAGAATTGCAAACAGTTGATTGGAAGAATCAAGAGATGTATTCGCAAAGTTTACATGAAGGCCGTACAACGCTCCTGTTCCGACATCAATCGGAAGCTTCGCCGAACATCCGATTACGGATCGTTTTCAAATGTTCGCTAATTTTTTTTCGACAATGGACAATGTATGTTTAATTTCAATCAATCAGATCATCTTCAAGTATGTTTGTCTTTTTTTGACAGCTTGAGAAAGAAATTCCAAAATTTTAGTTGCCACCCGTTAGTCAAATGCTTTTGCAATGTAAAGCCAACACGTTCTTTTGATATCTTTGATATCGGCTATGTGGATTTTTTTATGCTTTCTGAGGCGTCATTTGGACGTCCACTGCGTTCTGCATCATCGGTGTCTATACGGCCACGTTTTAAAGTCAGCAAACCAACGTTTTACTATTGTTTCCATAACTCTTTTCAAGCCATTACTACGCTTGAACAGTATTTTTTCTCATCAAGCAGCATTGTAAAATTAAAACACCTAATTGTTGTTGATTCATTGTTCTGAAAATAACAAAAGTAGCGTCACTCTTAGCGCAATAACTCACAAACTATTGAAATTTTTAACAGCTGTCTTTTAAAGGTTAGTTTTAACTGAAAAAAGGTGACTGCAATAAAACTAGTCCCATCTATGTGTTAAGCTCGGGACTTTTCAGCGCATGTGTTATTATGCCCAACAAAAATAATGTATTATGCCTCTATGAATGCCAAAAAAGAAAAAAAAACTGAAATATTATTTGCTTCGGAATTTATTTGCGTAATCAACTAATTGAAACTAGGAAGCAATATTTTCGATGCTCCCAATGCTACAGTTTGTTTTAATAATCATTATAAATAAATAAAATCATATTTGAAATCAAAACATACCGTTGAATCATGCGTAGGGCATAATGCCCGTAGGAGTGACTGTAATAAAAAAACTCATATATCGAAGATATGGATTTGTTTCTTTGCTTTTTAAACCCAAAATTGAGACATTAGAGCTGCTAAAAGTTAGTTACTAAATAGTAGCCCACTAATAAACGTTTTATATGGACAAAAAGCTTATTAAATCGATGCAAAATCTTACATCGAACAGCTGCCTAATAATATATTCAGTGTATTCATATTTTACTGCAAACGACAGCTGTCAAACTTACTTAGCTTTATAATACTCTCCTCTCCCATACATAATAGCAGCACTTGTCATGATGTATGGCTTGGTGACGTTCATCGGTTTGTAAATGTAACCTATTTAAGGAATACGCCGATTAAATTTATTCGATAAGACCTAATATTCATATCATTGCAACTGCGTCATCAACTCCCAAAACAAATGAATACTAGCCCTATATGAAAATGTCATGAAAACTCTGAAAACTGTCACACTTTTAACACACTCTGACATAATTAGTTGCATACTTTTCAAGCAGAGAACGCATTCTGTGCAGTCTGTAAAACATTAAACTTTTCGATGAGGAAATTCTTACTGCATAGTATAGCTATCCTGTCCCGGAGACAACATTTTGTCACAAACTTGCATTCTGTGCGCGGCTTAGGATGCAAAAATGAAAGCTAAAGTTGCACAAAATATGATGTTTACTCATGAAGACACCGGGAAAGTTTTCCCTCGCTTCTAGCGTACGAGGCATTCCATTGCTTTTTTTACATAGGAAAGTCTGAAATTTGAGAAGTTTACTAGAGAGAAAACCTCCATAAATTATATCTATCCGAACACACACAAGAGGAATATGATTATTTGCACAAATTGCTGCCTTTTTGGCAAGCGGGTAGCAAGAAGTATAGTTTTTGGCAAGTAAAAAGAATGCTTTTCTCATGTGCTGACAGGAACGGCGCCGGCATCCAGCTTCTTCGGTAAACCGGTAGCTTTCTGAAAAGTTTTGCCTTCTGCTAATGAGATTTGGCCCATAGTCTACAGAATTACCGAGCAGAATGTTGATCCCCTGGCTCTGGGGAAAATTCTTGTACATTAAGCTAGTTTCATAGTAAATTTGACTTGAACGAATTCCGAATTAAAACTTCATGAATAACGATGTCGGCAAGTTCTGCAACTGTTTTACTATGGATTCTAGAAACTTTGTTGCTGTTCTTGGGCTTCCCGGTTCATGTTTTAAAGAACGTTATCACTGATGCTTCCTAGTTTTGGCCATAAGCGAAGAAGCAATTAGTCGATTGGCTTTAATTCTTTCTAGGGTGACCGAAGAAGCAAGTGGTTCTTAGTAAGTAAGATAATATTCGTTCCTCCTAGCGAAGCACCACAAATTAAATGGTTTTAATTTATTCATTGACTGCGTTTCTCGTCCGACTAATTGAACAACGTGCTTTGGCAGAGATTTTGTGACAAAAAATTCAGAAAGGGCGCACTAAATCCTTTCAACAAATTATGCTAGCTAGTATGTTCCAAATATGTTGAGATTTCTTATGCCGTTTTTCATTGATAAACACTGGTGGCGTGGATTGCTCTGGTTTTGCACTTTCGAGCAGAAATGCAACATTCTGACGGTGTTTCATTGCCATTTCTGCTCGAAAGTGCAAAACCAGAGCAATCCACGCAACCGGTGTTTTTCAATGAGAAACGCCATTAATATATAACATAACCCACATTATTCTATGCATAAAGCCAATGGAATTACAAAACAACCATGGTGAGGTTTTACGAGTGTCCTTTTGCTTTGAATTTATCGACATAAGTACTTGTATACTGAAATTTCCCTGATGATGATGAAGAAGCTCGCCTTTGACTAAACAATATTATATATCATTAAATTTGCATTTGCGCAAGTGCAGTAACGACTAATCGTTAGTTAAAGCTTCAATGCAAAGGTAAATTGAACGGGATAGGTGCAACTTAGTTCGGAAAACCCGTTTAAGTATTTTTGAATGCAAAAACCGGATAAAAATATTGAGCGCAAAAGTCGGACACGGACTTTGAAATGCTAAAGCCGTTTGAAAACATTTTTATTGCAAGAATTGGACAAAAATACTTTGAATGCAAAAACCGGACAAAAACTTAACTCGTTCTTCCAAAACAAATGTATTTATCCGGTTTTTGCATTCAGAGTTATTTTCGGCCAACTGTCGCTGCGAGATAAAGCATGGGTCGCTAGTTGGCTACGGATGGCGTGATACGTAAGCACATTTTCATTGAGTCTCGTCTTGTTCCGCAGGGAAATGTGATTCGATAATTTGTCAACTCTACTTTATAAATTTTAATGGAAACTTTTTGCAATAAGTTATTAGAGAAGAATCATTAATGTATAAGACTCTTGGTTCGAAGATGAAACGTGAAATATAGCTTGGTAAATTTATAATGTTTTCGCCAATTAACAAACAAACGTGTATTAAGGATTATTGGAAAAAATGAGAACAGATATGTCTTTCTTTTGATAAGGTCAATACTCCTGTTAATCATCTGTGCAGTCAAGTATGCGTATTAGTGGTTTCAATTCGAGATTCCAGATTTCACTCCAACTTTGGACCACCCTAATGACCTCTTACATCAAAAGATGCGCCAGTTGATCACAAATAACTTTTGTGAAGACACCAACTACAAAAAAACTAATATTTATTAGTGAAAATATTTTTGTCACGCTAATTTCCCGTTTCGGACCATAGTGCAGTGGTTGCGTAGCCTTTCTATATGAGAAAGGCAAAAATCAATTTATTTTATTCTTAAATGAGATTGGAGCTTTTTATTCCCAAATACGATTGGAACTTTTACCTAGCCTTAGGTAGATGAAAGTGGTAGTAAATGCAGTAAATGCAGTAAATACCATTCCGAGTGAGCGATTTTTAATTTTCATAAAATAAGAATCAAAGTAAGAGTGAAAAGAAAATGTCTTGATACTGTAGCGCCCCAGGCGGTAACCAATTAACAAAATTGCAAGTTTAATTTAAACTGATCTATATCAAGAGTATTTGCTGAACAACGCACTACGTAAAGCTTTTAATACTAGAAAATGATTTATGATACATAACGGTATACGACTTCGAAACAATATGCGTTTGATTTTTCTACTTTTGAAGTTTTTGCCGTTCACATATAGAAAGATTATGCAATCATATATCATTCGACTCATATCTGATTATTAAAGATTTAGTATAGGCGAACTGATTGATGACCCTACATAGTCTAAAAATTAGGAAATTTAACGAGTACACCAAAATTCGCAGACCGCAACACGATCAGACGTTCGTGGAAGAAGTTATTGAACGAAAACTGGTTTGTTAATCATATTGAACCACTGCAACTAGCGGTTGTAATATGGTTTCTTTCTGGTTTTTCATCTTTAAGTTTTTTATTTTTAAGTTATCCCATGAATTGATTATAATTATTTTTTATATAGTTAAGATAATTTGTTAGCTAGCTGTTAGTAGTTCATTAAGACATATTGTCAGATAGGAACTATTGTTCAAATAATTAAAATAAATATAACTAAAACAGAAAGACTGTGGTATTACTGTGATACTCGACTTTAGAACATATAACCGGAGAGACGGGTGTCATATTCCATTTGACTTAATTGCTAATAGCAATTTCAAGTGCTGTCATCGAAAATTTTTCTTGTTCATTAATCGTTTTTTTATATAAAATTTTCATTCAGGCCAATATGCGTACAAGCTTTACGTGGCCGATTGAGCCATGGTTTCATTTGATAAATTGATGCTTCCATTTCTATTCTGCAATGATTGAGGGGCATTTTGTTCGTGGATTGTCTCGTCATCCATTGCCGCATCGGTGGTATTGTTGGTTTCCGTTTTCTCTACGTTTTCCTTCTAATTCGCTTGAAATCAATAATAATTGAATTTGGCTTCGTAGACCTAGTTTTAGGCTTTGTTAAATCGTATTTGCCCATTTCGTACACTCTATTGCTCACTACCCTTTATTGTCTTTGTTTCTGTCGTTGCAACCGTAAGCATTTTTCGACTATGTCAGATGAGATGGGAGTACGAACTGTTATTAATCGGTTCTTCTTAGAACAAATAAAACGATCTCAGAAATCCCAGTTTTATATTGTTTTGATTGCCTACGGTTAAGTTTCTCATATCGTCAACAAAACAATGGAAAGGCAATTTAGATACATTGCACAGTGGGGAAAAATGGACCAAAAACGCGACGATTTTTTGGAGGCATGATACAGCTGACCACAAAGCACTTTTTTGGTGTAAAATGGTCAGTAAAATCGATTCCATGTATTTAGAAGGACCGCACGAAACGCTATCATGTTCATTTTACCCCATGTCCCCTTTTTATACTGCATTGTATTCAAGCTTAACTATATAACATGAAACCGAAGAACTTGCAGTAGAGCGAATAGAGTGTTTCCGATGTAAAAAGTCTAACAAATCGATTGCATATAGTTTCATTGATAGCAAAAAACTCGTTGCATCGTTTTACCACATTTCTTTTCTAGTTATAATATTCAGTTGAAATATGATCTACAATCCAAAAGCAGATCCAATGCGATCTATCAATATTGGTTCATAATACGTGCAAAACATCTGTGATCCAACTCAACACAATGGGAATGACAGTACTAACCTGTTTAACCCGTTTTACCCCAATTTAATTCATAAGTCGTATTTCTAATTAAACTTTCTTTCACATACCGAAAGCAGGCTGATTGCGGTTGATGAAAATCGATTGATATTACGAAGAAAGACCTGAAAATAGATTTACAAATGAATTCAATGACCGCACGAATCTTGTTATACCGTTTTACCCCAATTTATTTCATAAGTCGTATTTCTGGTTAAACTTTCTTTCGCATACCGAAAGCAAGCTGATTGGGGTTGATGAAAATCGATTGATATTAGGAAGAAAGACCTGAAAATAGGATTACAAATGAATTCAATGACCGCACGAATCTTGATAATCCGTTTTACCCCAATTTAATTCATAAGTCGTATTTCTGGTTAAACTTTCTTTCGCATACCGAAAGCAAGCTGATTGTGGTTGATGAAAATCGATTGATATTACAAAGAAAGACCTGAAAATTGGATTAAACAAGCTAGTACAGTCATTCTCATTGTGTTTAATGGGATCGCAGATGTTTTGCACGTTATATGAACCAATATTGGTAGGTCATATTGGACTTGCTTCGGGATTGTAAATCTGAATTCAACATAAAATTATATTTGTCGGAAAATTGAGATAAAACGATGTAGCACGAAGCATGCAACCATGAACATTATATGTAAATTATTTTTTGAGGTTATATGCGAAACAAAGAACTGTCTTGTTTAACTAAAATTGGTCCAAACACCGATCAGTAGAACTTTTTTTTCTGTAAATTCACGGAAGAAGATGACTGGGAGTAAAACAGAATACAGTTGTTTGCGGTCAATCTTACTAAAAATAATCCATTTGTCTAACTTATGAGCATGTCAGGAATACCCCTTTATAACTCAGTACTCTAAAACTCTATGAAGATTTGTTCATTTCTAATATTGGCGAAAAACAATCTTTTTCATTGTTGTCTGAGAAATGCATTGAACGAGTTTACTTTGAACGTGGACAACCATTGCTGATGATGTCATCAGAACAACGAAACAATCAACATGTTATCAACGACATCGATATCGATCGTGGAATCCCGACGCATCGCACGAGGCGCTTAGGTTGCAGTTTTTATATTTAGCAAAAGTGAAATAGTTAAAAATGAATGAATTAAATAACCTAGCGCTTAGATTATAACACTTGACTAGAATTTATCCTTTATGACAAGTAATTTATAACTGCGAACTCTGCCAACTATAGTTCAACATAATTCTTCCAATTTACTTGCATACTTTTTGATCATACTATACCAATCATGTCTCTAACGCCTGCATTTTTTTTATAACAACAAAGTTGATAATGATAAAACACTAGAATCCGTAGTCAAATCAAATTTTGAATTGGAATCCGTAGTCAAATCAAAATTTTGAGATTAAAGTCAAAACTTTAAACATAGACTTTCAAGAAATCTTTCCAACTCCCTACTTAATCTTCGTAGTGTACAAGGGCAATGAGGTAAAAATAATAATGGTTGCTACAAACTTCACGAGTTTTTATTCCATTTCATGATGTCAGTTCAAAGTATTTAGAAAAAGCATTGTGTATTAGAACAACATGTTTTTTTCATACGTTGTGGAATAAATAATAAAGGAACAGCTTGCATTCGTTTTATTACGTAATGTCCAAAGAAAACAAATTCTCAAAATGACGGAGACTTATTTTTCTCAGTCATCCTTCGTATTATTATTACATAATTCATTCAAAATTACGGCGTAGAAATTCATGCCCTCAGCTGTTTCCTTAAAAAAACTCGAACCATCTAGCATATGTCCATCTGCATTGCCAATGTTCGATTGACTTACTTTTTTTGCGTTCCTGTCCGCTTGTGCTCCGTTCTTTTGCATATTACTTGTTTCATTCTCATTCTACCACTTAGTTATAGTTAGGAATTTCAAGGTTACCAAAATTCTCGCCCCTCTTTTCCCCAGTTGTACCAAGCTAATTGGGCCCCTGCTGATGATTTCAATATTATCTACACTGGAGCTGTCTACCAATATCGTATACGAAAGCGGTTGGTAAGACATAAAACGGCCAAGCCATGATGTGTATAATAATGATTTTATAACTCTCTTCTTTTGCCATCTCTGTTTTCTCATTGTTATCCTTCGATCTACCTTTCCGAAAGAATTTTCCAATAAAGTAAATTTGTGTTGGTTCGCTGTTGTCTGGTGGTTTCAATGACCACGGAAAAGGTTGGACTGGGATAGATCAGGGACGTATTTCAGGTACATCGAAGATAAATTTCGTATGGTGAAATTGGATGACAGAATTCGTTTTCAACTTTGATTCAACTTTCTATGAACAAAAGTAGTATTAGTATTAGTATTAGTATATTTAGTAAATTTATTCGATTGGATAGCATGCACTTTTAAACAATTATCTTAAAAATATGTGGAAAACCGTGAACCAACTTAACTGTTCAACATATTATCAGGCGAGCAAACTGCATTCAACGAGCCTGTCCGACTGTACATTGAAATAGATACGGGTAAGCACTGTCGGTCGGAAGCTATCATAGAGTTGCGAGCAATTAAATTTAAATTCACGGAAACACCCACGAGTAAACCGAGTGCTCATGATATATCCTTCACTCTCCGTGTACTGTAGGAAGTAAATCGGACACCAGCGACAGAATGTACTTGCTATATCTGTACGCTCTCTCTATCTTTGACATTGATTCTACGCATTAAGTTCGGCACTTTTCAGTCAAATCTTTCTTATTATTTCTCTGTTCTTTCGATTTTACACGTTTTTGCTTCACATTGGTCCAATATATTTCTATTTGACGGAAGTTCTGGGGCATTCGAAGAATTGCAGTCAAATTTATCAGCTATTTGGCGTACAGCTTATGCGCGTTTCGAATTTAGTTTAATTAGCCAAAGCACTTTATTCCGAAGAGATTTAAATTTATCGTGCCACTTGCCACCAGACCCTGGTTTCCGAAGTAGAGTCAACCGATCTCGGAAGCGTTTCAAATCATTGCTCGTTGTCGAACGAAGGGCTTCAAGTAATTTTGCTATGTAATGTTGCGATGGATGTTCCACACTTTTGTGCAAAATTTGGTTCGATTTTCATTAGCGGTGTCGGTTACAACTTTATGTTGACAAATCAAAGTGATGTGGCTGATGAACCATTGCTATTCTTTAATGTTCACTGTTTTCTGAAGCATGTGCGCATGTTCAGCGAAAATATCATAATTAACTAATCTGATGTAAATATTTTAAATGAGCTTAAAAGCAAGTGATGGGTCTTCAAACTTGTATAAATTATGTCATTCTATAAGTTCACTTTTTTCTTCAAAAGAACATTCTCTTGTCTTAACGTAATATTCAGTTACAATTCGCCAATAAGTTAACTCTGCGTGTTCCCGAAAAAACTTTTCCGAAAGTCTTTGCGCATCAACCTCGACATCGTGATGAATATTGAGCTAGACTAGACCATTTAGCTGGTATTCAGACAAAGTTGACCTAAGTTATTTTTAAAGACGATGCAATGTTGAAAAAGACCGTTCATTTGTCCCTGTAGTAAAACAAATTCTGAGAACGAAGTATGAATTGTCAAGTTATTTACACTTTTATATAATAAGAACTCTATTGTTCATGAAACTTAATGTTGAGAAATCCTTCATGGGGTGAGGGGGTTAAAACTTCCAAAACACCCCCTGCGCACGAGCCTGACAAACAGTTGTTGATGGACGCGCAGCACATGAAAAGCGTATACTAATAAAATTGTTTGATATTAAAATATTATATTGGGTAAAACTTTGGGATTTACTTTGCATTTAAAATTTTTAACGATGCATAAATTTCATGACTACACTTCTATTCAGTAAATATTTGCCATAGAATGCTCTACAATCCGTGCTAGAGGAGGAAAAAATTACGTCAAACATATTCCGTCTTTCAATTAAACGTGTAAATTTACATGTTTTAGCACTAAAAAATATGTCAGAATTTCACTGTTAAATTGGGTCATTTTTGCCGTTCATATATGTCGGTCTTAGAAGACGTAAATTTACACAATTTTTTCTAAGTGTGTAGTTAAGGTTGTTAGCAATGTTTCCTTGAAGGTGTGGATTTTGCCTCATTCCTCTCTTATTAGCATTCATTTCACGATAACGAACTTGATTATCAACATTGGTGTTCTGTTTCAAAATTTCTACTACTATTGCTATTTCTCAATAATTGATGGTGTTTATCTGATTGCTGCCTTATTGATTGCATTATTCCGAAGTATAGACAGCGCTCTTGGAAATATTTTTAGTAGTAGCTTTAATTGGTTAACATTTTTCAATTGCAAAATTGTCTGCGGGCTTTAAGTGCTCCATAAAGTCTGGTTCGGGTAATCGGTTCAGTGAGCAAAATAAGGCCATGCACATCTTAGAGCTCTGTAAATCTTAACGAATGTTTGCAAAAATATTGATTTTCAATAGTTTTTAGACGAAATAAGTAGGTGAAGTTTCTCTGGAAATCTGCAGATTTACAGCCAAATTTGCTTATAGGAATCAGATCAGAATCAGAACAAATTGGCTCAAATGACACGTTCCCCTGCTTTGGTCGACACTGTTTCTAAACATGCAGCGGAAAGGAGCTCTCGAAATAGAAATCTTATTCTACTTGAAATTTTTGAATCAACCTGAAACACCAGTCAACTTTGGTATACTCGTGAGATGAAGTGAGGAACTCTTCCCCGAATGAAGGAGTTTTCATTCGGGGAACAGTTTTCAAAACTGCTATACCACCGGGAGCTAGGGATGTCCGATACCGAATCTATACTTTGAGGTATCGATATTTTTTTTCAAGAATCGGGTAATTTTGGTTCAGGCACCTAGAATTCATCGTCAATTGAATGATCGTACCTAGTCATTTGAAGTTGTGCTTGCTCAGTTTCAAGTACCAAGTAGTCTACCTGTTTCATTGTCTTCGCGGTTGGTAGTGAGCAAGTACGAATAAATAGGATAAATATCAACAAGATAACCAAAATTCTCTCCGGCCGGAATTTCAAATAGAGTGTGGTGGTTCTCATTTGAATTTTCGATTATCACCAGCAAGTTTAAATCGATCATTTTCGACTGTTTGAAACTTAATGAGATGTGTTCCAAAGAATCAAAAATGAAAACAGAAAGAGGAAACAATTAATTTATGTTTATTCTGTAGTTGATATCTTAGCTAGCATAACTGATTTACCCTTCATCCATTATCTTGAACCAATTTGAATGTTTATATAAACCTCATTTGTATGTCGCTTTTTTAAAGAGTTGAAAAAGATATTTTGTTATTTCAAGACATCAACTGACGGTGGTTCAACTGAGCTTCGACTGAAAAACAAATAAACGAAGAACGGAATGCTGCTAGTCCGGTACGTCAGCAAAGCTTATGTGTAAGGAATGTGAAGTTTACGGCAGTAGAGTGATCGTCAGTGTGTGCCACATTCAGTTTCAATTGAGTTGAATTAAGTTTTACTGCACTGAGCCCATCACGTCTCTACCCGTCCCAAATGGAACATTTTTTTCTTTGGCTTCGACGAAACGTCAGGCTCGTGCATGGATTGGTATGACGTGGACTAACCATCGTTGAAATTCGTTCTCGACTATCTCGCTTCGCCCCACAAGTGCACTGAAAGAGAGTGCAATGAGAGAAAACCATCAACAATCACTCCCAGAGGCTTCAATCATTTCATTTTTCACACTCACTCACGCTGATAGAAACTTTCGCGCAATCGGCCAATAAGTTTGTTCGCGGCAGCTGTTAATGCGAAACTACCTTTAGTGCTTTTTGCGATTTTACTATTAAAAAGCTTACGGAGACTTTCCTATGTCTCGAACATAAAATTATATGTAATTTTACTTAAAGATTGTTATGTGACTGAAAAAGAGATTATTCGTAATTTTTTTAACCAAACACATCACCACTGTCTTAGCTAAAGGAGCTGAAAGCCATATATATACGGGTCTACGAATAAATGAAAGATTTGGTTAAACGTTGAAATATTGTATCGCTTCAGAAGGAGCATATTTTTAAAGAGATAAAGTAAAGTTGGAAAAAAATTTAAATTTTTGTGTATTATTCACAAAATGTTTTGAGCAGAAGGAAGGAGATCGTGATGAACTAAAGAGGGTTTTGTTATCTGGTTGTAGAAATACCCTGCAAAATAAATAATAGAATTTTCTATATGACAAAGCGAAGTTTGAGTTTCACACCTTCACCTTCCTATCAGCACTACAGGAATCAATAATATTTCAATATGTCTGAATCAACAAGACACAAGGTTGACGAAATGCCAAATTAGATCGGCAACACGACATTTTACTGATTGTTCAGTAATCCACGTGCTCTTTTCCGAAATTCGTAAAAATTATATTCTGAACCCTTGTCAGTAAACAATCAATATACCGAAATCATCGAATCCGTTTGCCGAGATTTGGAACACTGAGTTAGTTTTTACTAAATCTCGGTGAAATACTTGTCACCTAATGTCTCTTTCCGATCTCGTCGCCATCGCGCATAGCATCACGTCATCATTGTTCGTGGAGCTGGAAAATATAAAAATTGGATGAAGGAATATTTAGTGAAAAGATAAGTGAAATCGAAAACTATCCACTTTTAAATATCTGCATATTTGGGGTTTGTTTTTTATTTTTATATGCTGGATTAAAACAAATAAATAAATAAATAAATAAATATTAGGGGACGCGTATAGCGTGATGGGTAAGTCGATGCCTTTCACGCAGCCTGCCTGGGTTCGATTCCCAACCCCGCACATAGAGTCAGAATGTTTTTCTGGATCGGAAAGGCGAATGACCTTAAAGTTAAAACCTCTATAATCGAAATAATAAACAAATAAATAAAGAGTAATAAAACACCCCATTTCACCAACCTAAGCTTTTGTGATATTTATTCCATACAAGAGTCGTTTCTACGTTTGGTTACTGATGACTCGGTAATTAATGATTCAATCCTGATCGCTTTTGTTGAGCTAAAATCACGATTGCTACTGATAAACTTGACATTAAACAAGTTAATGATTGCCGAGATTCTCAGTAATTAAACATTTAGCCTAAATGATTGCCGATAACTCGGCTGTGCATTTTTTTTGTGCTGAGATTCAGCAATAAAATGCAAGTGAGTATGTTTGGAAAAGCTAGGACCGACACGTAACCCAGCAGTTGAAATATTTTCAGCATGGCAGAGGTAACGAAAAGAAGAATAATGAAGGAATAATATGAAACCTGTTGTCAGGTCTTGTCTTAGGCAAAGTAGTAAACCTAGCATATTTGTGTTACTCCGGCATTGATGTTCTTCGATCCACTTGCATGTGTTCGAAATGTCTTCCTCCTTTGAAGTAGCGCATTAAAGCTGCCAACTATTCTTTTCAAAATATCTGTATTTGGCGTATATCTGTACAACATCATGCTTTCACACTGCTATTGAATATTTATTATTGTCATACAATATCTACCTTCCTACGACTTGGAGAAAAAAGAAATGTCGGAATACAAAACAAACGACTTGTAAGAAGCCAAGCGTAGACTAAATATGATTCAATTGGTGTATTAAATGTATAAGGAAATGTCGACGTAGATGTGGACAATTTTTTTTTAAATTATAAATAATGCACTATCCGTAACCTTGCCAATGAAAACAAGGAGCAAAACTCACATCAGTAAATAACCTGTGTGGGTTAATCCACAACTCAAGCACCTGAAAAATAGAAAACAGAAAGCACATAAAATTCATAAACAATAGAAAGCTGAGGCTAACCTCCAAAATTATTTATCTTTGCAATCAACCTAAAATTTCCATTACCGAAGCACAGGAACAACATAACTGCAAAATTGAAAACGAATTAAAATGTAAAAAAACTTTTTCAACTACACTTACACGAAACTAAGAAGCAACAATCTCCCATCAACAAATAATTGGCAATTTGCAAAATTATATACATCTCATTCTAAATCTAACCATGACTGTGAATACTTTTCGTTCATACCTGAATTTTCAAATCAAATCTTTGTAAACTGTCTGCCAGAATATAACATTTTGGCCGCGTTGAAAAACCCTTTTAAACAATCGTTCATATTTTCTTTTCATATAGGCTAGAAAATTTCACAGAATATTCTTGAAATGTTTCACTATACGAAAATACATTTCAAGAATATTCTGTGAAATTTTTCTAGCCTATCGGAAAAAACTCAGCAAGTTGTGGGGTTTTATCTTTGCTTATCTCATATACTGCAAAAAAATAAAAACTCGGCGCATCGGTCCAAGATTTCTACTTTGATTGACTTAAAAACTTGACGAAATATTCTTGAAATGTTTCATCATAACAAAATACAGAAGAAAATATATGATTTTTTGAAAATATTAGATCCTACGGGCTCCCTAGAATAATAAATTGTTTCCTTCGATTTTATAGACAAAAAACAGTTTTTCTCGAAAGCAGGTTTTGAAAGTCCGTGTCCATCGTCATTCAAAAACTACTATCCCAATATTTTTCAAATTTTGCACACACTTTCAACATGTAAAACACCAGACCCCAAAGTTTTCCTTTCCGTTGTTTGTTACTTTGGGGATTTTTTTCGAGGTTGAGGTCTAGAAAAACATCTACTCTATCTATACTGCTATGATTTGTTGCCTTCTGATTAGTCTGCGTTGAGATATAGAGGACACCGCAAATCATGATTTTTAAGAAGCGTTTTCAAAAATAAATCTTCACTGACTTATTTATCAACATTTTTCCACGAAAAAAATACAAAATCTTGTACGAATAATGCTTTATATTATGCAAAACGTTTGAGTTTATTTGTTGAAAGATATTTCTGATGTTATTTTTCATACTTTAGACTCAAAATCTCTCCAACCCGCCAACCATTGCCGTTTACCATCTGAAGGCAGAATTCTCCAGAGTAGAATACCGTTACCTCAATGCGAAATCACCACAATAGTTGAAATTATACTAGTTTTAAGTAAATAGTTATTTAAAACAAGGATGGCTTTTATCGTATCAAAGAACGCTCTCTAGTAACTCTAGTAACTCTTCACACGATTCAATCAGTGCCATCAAAGAGAGACGGGTATCATTTCAGCAACAAAAAACCGGCATGGTTCATTCAATAAAGAATGGACACCAATGCGAGAGCAAATTTCTCTCGATGACCCGTCTGCGTATCACTCTAAACACCGACTTTAGTAAAGTTTTCGACATATCATTTATATTATATATACTGCAGAAATACGGCATAGAACACAATCTACTACAATGGCTCGATTCATATTTAACGAATCGCGCACAAGTAGTTCGCTTTCATAACATTCTGTCTGAACCAATATATGTAACATCTGGCGTACCACAGGGTTCTCACCTAAAACCTCTTCTTTTTTTTTGTTTTAAGATATGTTTATTAAGGCACTCTACAAAAGTTTTCCGATGCCAATGGCATTTCTTATAGTTAGGATGAAACTAGGATAAAATTCTGGGAATCTGGCATCCAGCTGGTGTTCTTTCGTGACTTGAAGATGGAATCACAAGGAATTGTCTAGGTGATGTTGGTACTTCGATGGTGGTCGCATGTTCTTTGATGTGGGTCCGCGGGGACCTCTTCTTTTCATACTGCATGTAAACGACATTTCCATCATACTCAAATATCTAAAAGTGCTTATATATGCTGACGACATGAGACTCAGGGGACTGGGCAAACCCGTTCATTTCCGCTCAGAACTTGGTAGTTCTACCGAAAGAACTAGTTCTGTTGAACCGTTCGTTCTTCTAAACTTGTATGTTTCTTCAGAAATAATATGAGCAGAATTAATGTAGTAGTGAGCAGAATTAATAATTGTGAGTACCTTTTACCTGCTTTTCTACCAATAATCATGTTCTTTTGTATACATTTTCAAATGTTTGCAATCTTACCAGATTCCTTAAATAACTCGATTACTTTCATTTGCATTGAAGAAAATAAAGAACAGTCATTCTTTAATAACGAACTCCAGTTCACTCATTCTTTGCGAAGAACTAGTTCTTTTGGACCGTTCGCGAACGAATTGCCCATCTCTAAACAGTAGTAGCACCGATTCCGGAACTAGACCCATACAATATACACCCAAACCTCCGTTTACGTTAACTTTTTTTACGTTACCTCTTTTTACGTTACTCTTTTTACGACATAAATCCCAAATAACGTAATCTTTTTTTACGTTGAAAATACTTCGTAAAAAGAGGTTTTTGCATACAATGAAAATCATTTCCGGCTCATTTATATTCCATGGAAATTAGTACAATATAGGTATTCTCGGAACGGGTTTGATGAGTAGATGTCGGAAAACGATGTTTGAGGTAGTTTTGGATACCAAGATGGCGACTTCCGGTTTATTGATATTCCTTGAAAACCCTTACAATATGGGTATTTTCGGAACGGGTTTGATGAGTAGATGTCGGAAAACGATGTTTGAGGTGGTTTTGGATACCAAGATGGCGACTTCCGGATTATTTATATTACTCGAAAACCCTTACAATATGGGTATTTTCGGTACGGGTTTGATGAATAGGTGTCGGAAAATGATGTTTGAGGTGGTTCTGAATTCCAAGATGGCGACTTCCGGTTTATTGATATTCCTTGAAAACCCTTACAATATGGGTATTTTCGGAACGGGTTTGATGAGTAGATGTCGGAAAATGATGTTTGGGGTGGTTCTGAAAACAAAGATGGCGACTTCCGGTTTATTGATATTCCTTGAAAACCCTTACAATATGGGTATTTCCGGAACGGGTTTGATAAGTAGATGTCGGAAAACGATGTTTGAGGTGGTTCTGAATTCCAGGATGACGACTTCCGGTTCATTGATGTTCCCTGAAAACCCTTACAATATAAGAATTTTCGGAACGGGTTTGATAAGTAGATGTCGGAAAACGATGTTTGAGGTGGTTCTGAATTCCAGGATGGCGACTTCCGGTTTATTGATATTGCTTGAACACCCTTACAATATGGCATGTTTTTAGAGGCACAACATAGTTAAGCGACTCTTCCCAAATATTAATACAATATAGGATACAATCAGCAATCCACTAATATTCAAACATTATTTTCAACGTAATATGCACTAAACCAGCTCCAAAAATACCCATATTGTAAGGGGTTTCAAGGAATATCAATAAACTGAAAGTCGCCATTTTGGAATTCAGAACCACCTCAAACATCGTTTTCCGACATCTACTTATCAAACCCGTTCCAAAAATACCCATAATGTAAGGGTTTTCAAATAATATCAATAAACCGGAAGTCGCCATATTTGTTTTTAGAACCACCTCAAACATTATTTTCCGACATCTATTCATCAAACCCGTACCAAAAATACCCATATTGTAAGGGTTTTCAAGGAATATCAATAAACCGGAAGTCGTCATCTTGGAATTCAGATTCACCTCAAATATCGTTTTCCGACATGTACTCATCAAACCCGTACCGAAAATACCCATATTGTAAGGGTTTTCAAGGAATATCAATAAACCGGGAGTCGCCATTTTAGAATTCAGAACCACCTCAATCATCATTTTCCGACATCTACTCATCAAACCCGTACCGAAAATATCCATATTGTAAGAGTTTTCAAGGAATATCAATAAACCGGAAGTCGCCATCTTGGAACTTAGAGCCACCTCAAACATCATTTTCCGACACCTCTTCATCAAACCCGTTCCGAAAATACCCATATTGTAAGGGTTTTCAAGGAATATCAATAAACCGGAAGTCGCCATCTTGGAATTCAGAACCACCTCAGACATCGTTTTCCGACATCTACTCATCAAACCCGTACCGAAAATACCCATATTGTAAGAGTTTTCAAGGAATATCAATAAACCGGAAGTCGCCATCTTGGAATTCAGAACCACCTCAAACATCATTTTCCGACACCTATTCATCAAACACGTTCCGAAAAAACCCATATTGTAAGGGTTTTCAAGGAACATCAATAAACCGGAAGTCGCCATCTTGGAATTCAGAACCACCTCAAATATTATTTTCCGACACCTATTCATCAAACCCGTTCCGAAAATATCCATATTGTAACGGTTTTCAGGGAACATCAATAAACCGGAAGTCGCCATCTTGAAATTCAGAACCACCTCAAACATCGTTTTCCGACATCTACTTATCAAACCCGTACCGAAAATACTCATATTGTATGGGTTTTCAAGCAATATCAATGAACCGGAAGTCGCAATCTTGGAATTCAGAACCACCTCAATCATCATTTTCCGACATCTACTCATCAAACCCGTACCGAAAATATCCATATTGTAAGAGTTTTCAAGGAATATCAATAAACCGGAAGTCACCATCTTGGAACTTAGAACCACCTCAAACATCATTTTCCGACACCTATTCATCAAACCCGTTCCGAAAATACCCATAGTGTAAGGGTTTTCAAGGAACATCAATAAACCGGAAGTCGCCATCTTGGAATTCAGAACCACATCAAACATCGTTTTCCGACATCTACTTATCAAACCCGTACCGAAAATACCCATATTGTAAGGGTTTTCAAGGAATATCAATAAACCGGAAGTCGCCATCTTGGAATTCAGAACCACCTCAATTATCATTTTCCGACTTCTACCCATCAAACCCGTTCCGAAAATACCCATATTGTAAGGGTTTTCAAGGAACAACAATAAACCGGAAGTCGCCATCTTGGAATTCAGAACAACCTCAAACATCGTTTTCCGACATCTACTTATTAAACCCGTACCGAAAATACCCATATTATAAGAGTTTTCAAGGAATATCAATAAACCGGAAGTCGCCATCTTGGAAATTTATGCTTCTTAGAACATCCTTTTCCTGTAAATACTCGTAATTCTCGTTCCATAACTATCCAATATATTATACATATCTAATAATACATATACACTTTTTTTACGTTGAAAATTCCAAATAACGTAGAAACTTTTTTTACGTCATAATTCGATTTACGTAGTCCCGATTTTTACGTAAATGGAGGTTCGGGTGTACAACATACAACCAAAATCTTTCATTTCTGATACATGTCGCATTTCAGATTGATTCATATTGCATCAATATTTATTTGCTTCAGAACAGAGTTTTCATATCACCTATCTGAATTGGTTCAGCATCAAAAGAAATTTAATACCCGTTCAGATATATAACCTACAATCCAAGTAGAATCTATAACCGAATTTATTAGTTATTTATATGCGCATATATTTCATCTAAAAATATAGAAACACCATGAATGAATTCACCGGAGCTTGTGTCGGTCAACTGACTGAAGGGTACCCAATTGGGAAATTGTATGTAAAATGGTTGGCCAGTTTTTTCAATTCACTCGTTGCAGACAATTATTCAGAAAAGAGTCATTTAATAAATGATGTGTGTTGAAATTTTGTACAACACCGTTGGTTATTGTTCATTGTGTAAAACTGATATTCGGATGACACAGACACTGTTTAATAGGAGGGAGTTTCTAGGACGATCAGAGACCGTTCATAAACACCGTAGACTCAATATGGGGTAGGAGGGGGGGGGGGGGGGGGTTTGTGTGTCTCACGAAAGTCTACGTTAGACTATAAGGGTGGAGGGGGATTTTAACTAAAGGCTACGTAGTCTCATAATTATTTGTAACAGTTTTAAGACACTTAGATTAGCTTAGTTAACCGTCCGTACGTTTCCTTCGATTGATTAAAAAAACTTAAAAAACAGTTGAACCAAATGCACAATACGTGCATCCTAAGCTAACTTAGAACATAAAATTGGTAATAAGGTAAATGGCCACTCTCGTTCACAAGTGTCATAGGACAGGACCTTACCACAAGTCAAACAGATCTAATGTTAGAAGGGTGAGAAAATAATCAGGATTTATCGCTCATATATAGATCATAATTAAAACATTCTGGCGTGAAGCCGTTATCAGCCGACGAAAAACAGATTTGAAAAATCGAAATGATTGTAAACATTTTCCAAAACATCACCTTAGAGGTTGAAATCGAACCTGCTAACTATTTCCACCCAAAAAAATAGTGAATTTTAATTACTCTACAAAGAAATACATTTTATTTCTTATCATTCATCCAGTAAAACCGCTTGAGATTTATTGTATATCTTAAATAGCCTCATAAATAACTGTGACTTTATGACAACGGTTTATAATAGCAAGATTATCATTACTTGAAAATAGATACCGGTATGGTATTAAAATTCCCCCAATTTAATGAGAATTGAAGTTCGCCATTCAAATCCATGTAACTCTCGGTTGACTTTATTACAGGACTGCGAAGAACCAACTGAATCGAGTCGATGGACAAATGTAATATCCTTTTCTCTATCCTCAATAGAATAAAATCTATGATTAAAATGATCAATTTGCTCTCATTTTCATATAGTCTATTGTTGCGTTTGCTGTATGTCATGTGGTGTCTTCTTGTTGAAACAAACCTTTTGTAAATATTACCGCTAACACAAATTGCCCGACCGCCTTTGATTATCTCACTAGGTCTGAAACAACGGTATATTTCTTTTGAGTGCCATGAACGGACTATTCGGACTCTAATAAATTATTATCGTTTTCGCTTGATGCCAAACCTAACCCAGTTTCCACTCAAACTGCTGTCAAACCGTTTGTTTGAAGCTAGTTTCGAACCTAGTTTCAACATCGTTAAACTGAAAATCGAATCAGTTTCGAACCTGTATTTCATATCAGGTTTGCTAAAACACCCGTTGCTAAGTGCGAACCCAACACAATTTCGTGAAAAGTGTTTGTTTGATGAAATTACCCTGGGTCAATTTCAGTTTTCTCAAGCGAAAACGACATAAGTCTCGCTGTTGGACGCAGTATTGTAACAATATTTTCGGCGATATTCACGATGGATCAACACAACTATCAGTGACTTAGGACAAAGCAATACTACCTTTCACTGAAAAATTGAAAAAAAAAATTGTTGTAAAAACGAAAAGTCTACGTAGATGTTTAATGGAGGGGGGGTTAGCAGAGTTTGGTCTACGTGGTTAATGAACGGTTCCTCACTATCGTGTTTATTAAACTATAATATTAAAAAACCTGTTTTAATCCACCTAGTGGTATAATGATGCCTTTCTCATATCAATCATACTATCATATATAATACTGTGGTATTCTTCAAAATGTTTTTCTTCGATGCTCAAAAGAATATCCGAAATCGGTTTGTTTGACCGTCTACTGATAAAAACTATCAATTGAAGAAGATTTGAGGTCGATTTAGAATATTTTTACGGTTTTTTGCCCTTTTCAGTGATGGCATAAAATTTTTAACACACTTTACCCTACATTTCCGGATCTGGAAGTCGGATCCGGATGAAATTTAGGAATTACGTATGGGACCACAAGACCTTCCATTTGAATCTAAGTTTGTGAAAATCGGTTCAGCCATCTCCGAGAAAAGTTAGTGAAAATGACAGTTTGAATTTTATTTATTAAACGAAAAATAATATTGAATTGTAAGTGAAATAAATTATTGAATTATCAAAAGCGCATTGGATCTCCCAAAATTGTTTTGTAAACATTTCGTAGAATTCCAGATAATTTCATTTTGACTTCCAGCAACTGCGGGAATTTCATTTTAAATAAAAATAAATAATTGAAATGAAATTGTAAAAATATATGAGATTCGCCGATTCTATGGTTAGTTGCATATGAGTACCACCATTAAGAGCCTTAGGTTGCTTAATTTCAAATGAAACGAATCTCATTGATTATAGCTACCTCAGTTGCCGATAGCGATCCAGTTCAAATGAATAAGCATGAGCATCAAACCGATGACGGAAGACCTTTTAGGCTAGAGCGAACAGCAAGGCTGGGTGGTTCTTATTCCGAATATTACTTACAATTTTAAATAAATTTTCCTGGATTTGTTCAATTGCAGAGGTGCGCTCAAATGAATTTAAACTTACTATTGATTGGATCCGTATACAACTAAATTGTTTTATATTAGGTACATCAGGTATTTTCATTGGGATATTGATGCATGGAATTTCTAAAACGTCGATTGTCAATAGCGCATTGGATTAGTTTAAAAATGATTGTTCCGGAAGCGTTTCGTATAATTCGTAAATGGACCGAATTTACGTGCGGTAAAAATTTATTTCAATTCCTCAATATTTACATTCCAGAAAAGGTGATGTCGTTGAAATACTGTCAGCATATTAGAGGCTCGAGATGGCTACACTGTGCAGTTCCGAATGATACGACAGTCCTATTAGAAACGTGATCGCGGATTTTTACTGATTAACGACGATTGCTGAGGTATGTGGCAGCCATTGAAGGGCATTCGAACCGAACCAAGTCTGTATAATTCAGCAATTCCGTGTTTAGTTACATCCAAGGCAGAGGAAAGACCAATGCAAATAACATCCGTTTGTTGAATTACCTAAGTAATATGGAGATCTCAGAAGCGACGTTTCAGAATCAATGGTGGTAAATTTTTGCTTAAAAAGTTATTAAATAATTTTGCAAGTTTCATTCGTGCATCACGTGTTTATTTTAATTTTTTATGTTCCAGCCCAGCATCACATTCTGAATCGTCTGCAAAGTCTTTTGTGAAACAAAAGGTCAAATTCCAATACAGGAATAAAATACCAAGGCTTTGCTTTTTTTGTTTAATTGATAAGGCACTTATGTAAAGTACATGTAACTTTAATGGTGTAAAAAATATGAAATAGCTGTTATATATTATTACAACGAACAGTACTCGCTGAACGTTTCATGCGGAAGCTTTCATGTTCGTTCGTGACAGCATGATATTTCATAGTCAGTTCGTACCTCATTACCAGCAAGTTTTTCGTGATAAATCTACAATTAGTATAATTGATTACGTCCACGATTATGGTACTCATATAAGAAGTTTCCCACCAAAAAATCAACAAACATTAACTACTACTTTTAAATTAGTTCTACGGGCTTTCATGAACATATCATATTGCTACCAGCTAAGGATATATCAAAAAGAAAGCGCCATTGCATTGATGTCGAAAGTAATTTCAGAATCTATCCGTAAATAAACTCATAAAAGTTACATTAATGTTTCCCACTTTGATGGACACAGTGCAGACCGCAACAAAAAATAATTTTCTTGGTCGATTTGTTTGGTAATTAATAAACCACTAGCGTGAAGGAAGAGATGACGACAAGCTCGTCTGGATATATTTAGTCGGACGCTGACTGAATGTGGCAGTTTTGACCTGTTGTGGGGAAGATTGTGCTGTGCGTTATGTTTTATTGGTGATGTTTGTGCTTCTGGTGGCTATCGTCAAACTTTTTTTAAGTTCGTTGAGCACTAGTCGAGTGAGGGATGGTCTGAAATTCCATATCCGATGTCACAGAGGTTGTCTTATTTAGTAAATGTGATAAATTGAAACTGAAAGAGTTTCATAGTAACTCTCATTTTTATTAGGAAGCATTTGATATTTACCATTGACAGAGGCATCCCTAGGTTATTGAAAGATATTAGAACACCGATTAGATGTTAATAAATACAAAAAGTAGCTAGGCTGCTACATAAAACTCTAACATCCAAATTGTAAAAAAAAAACAAAGCTATTGAAAGTATTGTACGATAAAATCCTCGGGGTTCTGGCGAGAATGAGGTGATAGGTTTTTTCACCACCTTTGTTTAAATTATATTAAAGCAATCAATCGAACAGAGTCTACATTGGAACAGTACTCAACTGACTATCTCGAAGAATTTCTATCTATAAACTTATCTGATAGACGATAGTTTTTTTCAGAGAGGGTATGAGCGCAGTGCATCAAAAAGTTTTTGCTTGCTCGAAAATTGTTTATTTGTTTGTTTGTTTGATATTATCGTTCTTCATCAAGCGGCAGTTTCATCATCAGCTTGATCATCGTTTTCTTCATCACCTCATCATTAAGCTACCTTTCTATAGTTCAACAAGGGGAAACGACACTGATACTGAACTATTTATTGCTCGGGGAATTCTGTCCAAACACAAAGGAAAGTATTGATAGATGTAAATCATGGAATAGGGTTCTATTGCTTTTTTTCCATTTCTCCATTGTTTTGACATTCATGGTGTATCTTCCAAAAAACTGTAATAGAAATTCAATTAGTTGTACTTTGAACACCACATGTGCTGAATGATTGGTTGGATAAGATTCTTCTTTTTCTCCTAAAAACTTGTCTAGATTAAATTCAAAGCTGTTTCAATGTGTAGTTTACATTGATTGATGATCAATCGAACTGAATTCCATCATTCCGGTCAACAGTTTTCGGTTCTGGAAGTACTTGGATTATTTGTCAAAACTTTTAAATGGAGCTCGCAATATTTTCTCATAGACAATATTGATAATATTGACAGAATAGAATAATTTAAGCTCTTACTACCTTGTGTTTTCGGAGCTGGAAATCTGATAAAGCCTGTTTTAATTTACTTAGTGGTGTGATGACGCCTTTCTTATATCACCCATACTCTCAGAAATATTACTGTGGTATTCCTGAAAAGGCTTGTCATTGAATAGAAACAGAAAAGTTTGTTCGGGCGTAAACAAGCGTAACCTAAAAATCGAAATTCATATTTGGAGTTCCGAATATTTTCTACATTGCATCGTCACTTTACACGACGGCTAGGAATTTCAAATACTCATCACCATGTAATTTCAGAGCCGAAAGTCAGATCCGGACAAAATCAGAAACTGAGTAAAGGACCGTAAGACCTTTCATTGGAATTTAAGCCTGAAAAATTCGCTTGAGTAATCATGGGGACCGGTATGTCCAATGTGAGTTTGTGTGGCCGTCAACTGGCCAGACCTGTGCAATTTATTCATGTTTTTCAAGAAATTAGCTCATCCCTACAAATTCTTCTACAAAAGAAAATTATTCAATTCGCGGTTTTTTTCACTCGTCACCCTGTAATTCTGGAACAGGAAGTCTAGTTTTCTATGAAGCAAGAATGGTTTTCATTTAGGTCTCAGTTTGTTAAAATGTAGACAAATAGTGAAATTCCGGAACCGGAAGTCGAACCCAAGATTAAAAAATCAATGGGATAATAGTGCCTTTTATTTGATCCTAAGCTTGCAAAATTCGGTCAAAACGTCTCTGAGAAAAGTAAGTAATTTTGGGCACTCACACATACAAACGCATACAAACACAAATACATACAGACATTTCCCTAGTTTGTCGATCTGAATCGAATCGAAATTTTATTTTTATTTGTGTCTAATTTTGATACCAAGCGTCATTTCGTCGTACTTCATTCAAAACCCCAATTGTTGTGCGAAGGAACAAGAATATCTCCGTGAATAGCTGACGGATTCATACAATCTAGAGCTCGTTTGATTGGTATTACGATAAGGTATCTAAATTTTGTTTTCAATCATATTGAATTTTGAAGGTCAATTGTAACAGATATTGTCAAAAAACTGAAAATTTTGACATAAAAATTTGTATAACTCGGAATGTAATCATCATATCTAATAACAAAAACAATATCGTAGATACTTTCAAGGAGACTAGTTGAAATAGTTTGGTCAAAATCGGTCCAGCGATCTCTGAGATTTTGAAAACACATACACACACATACATTTGCTCAGTTCATTTTCCAAAGTTTGACCGAACTCTATACCTATTTTTTATATTTATAAAAAAAGTGAAAAGGTAAAAAAGGAAAACTACATTTTGGGACTTCATATGCTCCATATCTTGACACCTATCCATTTTAAAAAGTTCATATATTCAGCATTTTTTCTTGTATTGATATGATCTACTATACTGATATGATCTATCTATACTTATCTGAAGAAATGAATTTTCTATCACGCAATAAAGAAAAATTATAACTTTAACCTCACTTCTAGAAAGATTTCTGTCAACTTCAATTAGATCAAGAGAAGGGGACAATTCCAATAAAAAATTCTTTTGAAGGTATTTAGCCTCCAGAATCAACCAAGCGGATTATGTTGATCCGGGGGCTTGCGTCAGCAGTTCAACATAATCTGCTGACGCACTGAAGAGTCGAAGACGAAACGTAAACATATGAAAATGGTTTTGTGCGCCTAGCATAAATTTTGGGGTAAACAAATTTTTCCCCTTCAAACTATCATTGAATTCAAACCGTTCAGAGCGACAGGAAGAACTTTCATTTGCGATTAGTTTGATCAAAATCGGTCCAGTCGCCTCTGAGATCTCGACCTCAGACATACACACACATGGACATTTGCTCAGCTCGTCGAGCTGAATCGATTGGTGTTAGACAATTTTTCTAAAGTATGAGCGAATTCTACACCTATTTTTTGTATTTATAAAAAAGATAAAAAGGTTTCGAACAACTGGAATTATGAAGAATTTTTGCCGGTATTTGTTCGAAATAAACTTTGTTTTTGTTTTTTGGAAAGTATCCTCTCTCTACCAGAGAATATTTGAACGCTTTGTCACGATAGTGTATGGTTGGCAAATGGCAACCATTATAATCAATTAATACAATGTTCATTAGATTCCAAAAAATTTAATTTAATTCATTGAGTTTGGTCAACTGTTTTAACTTTGATCTAAGAAACACTAATAATAATCACCAATCAAAATCCTGTCTGAATACATTTCGATTTTTTAGCGACAAATTGCTTATGAATGAAATGAAAATATGAATATCGATTGTATGTCGATGCTCTAAAACCCAAAATATCGATGGCGCGAACGTTTTCAATAACTACAATGATCAACTTCACCAGAAATATCGAAAATCACATAAATTTGGAGTAGATATAATGTGTTTACAAAAATTTGAATTCTACATATTTTAGTTTTGATCAGCGGATGCCAATCTTCGGTCATAATAGAAAAATATCAACAAATTGTAACTAGTAACTTGCAACTTGTAACTTATAACTTGTACAAATGTATATTCTTCTGTTTCCATATGAGTAATGTGCACTATGGATCAAATCAAATATTTGTTACTGACAACTTGTTTGACAACCCTCGCACAAGTAGATATCAGTTATCATGAACGTTACTATGTCTGCAACCTATTCTATGAATTTGTCTCATATAGGTTACAGTCATTGAGTGTAATAACGTGTGCTACTTGGGTACACGCACATACACTCAAATACAGACATTTTGCTTTCTCGACGAACTGGTTCGAATAGTAGTTGCAAAATTGTATATAATTTATTACCCAGGTGCTCCTAAATGGACTGTTTTTACTTAGGGCCATTGTACCAATATTAGTAGAGCCGCCGTGTTATTTTATCTATTACTCGCTTTTCAATCAATGAATTGTGATAAAATCGGATACAATATCTTTGCTTCGTTTCTATGAAGCAATACCGCAGAGAAAATATTTCGAAAATTGTTCAACACTGCTGTTATAGCGACGGGAAAATTTGAAGCAAATGCTCCTATTTTCAGGTCATCTTGAAAGTAAATCTATCGAACAGAGACTGTAGATCTCACTCTAGCTAAAAGGTCTCGTATATGAGATGACTACTGGAGCTGATATGAATGGGGGAACCCATTCATATATACCCTATATAAAACTTTTCTGAAGAAACAAACAAATAACTGCTACTGTATTTTGCCTAACAAAAATCATACTTCCCACAAGCTCGCAAGGAGCAATGAAAAAACTTGTAAGCATCCAATTAATACACCATTATGCCTGAGTTAGCCATAAGCTGTGTAGGTATGGAAAAGAATTTCTTCGGATGAAAAAAAATGACGAAGAAAATAAAAACAACACAATTACGCTTACATTTTGCAGTCATGCACAAAGGGTGGTCAGAGCTCGGCGGATAGCAAGTGGTTTCCTGAGAGAGGACCGGAACGAGAATTCAGAAATCAGCTAAGAAACTAAATGGTGCGTCGAGCCGTACCAGCAAGCGATCAAATAAAACGGAATGCTTGTTTGCCACGAAGCATAGAAATTAAAGTGAAATGAAACGTCCATATTCAGAGTCAGCATTAATGATGTGCGCAATTGGAACATTCAAATTTATCTGGGTTTCGGCTAAATTGCGGAAGTTTCCGGGATGCTTCACGAACATTGTCGGGAAAATACGTAGGAACGTAGATAATAATAACCTCTTAAGGACCATTCACACATTTCAGTTCCGTGAGGGTTCAGTGAAAATGCCTTCAGTGCGCCGTCAGTGTTCTTTTTTTATCGGAACCCTTCCGTTCCGTTTCCGTGCTGTTTCCGTTCCGGCACAGCCAATGCAATGACATACCGACTTCAGTGAAAATAAAAAATATCGGTGACGACAAATTTGATTTTGCCGGACGGACGCTACACTGACAGCGAGCTGCACTGAAACGGCACGGTGCCGGATAGGTGTGAATGCGTGCATAGAAAACGAATGAAATAATATCAATATCCGTGCACGGTGTCGTGCCGACACTGAACCCGACCGGATATGTATGAATAGTCCTTTAATCTGAAAAAAAGAGAATGTTTCGCTAAAAAAAAAAATCGCTGAGATTTTTTCAGATGAGTAATCGTTCTAATTTTTTTAAGTAATAAACATTAGATAGCGCCAATAACATTATTTTAGTTTTCATTGAGAACACTTACTCAGATTTTCGCAGACGGTTTGAAGCATTTTTTTACAATCATGAAATCGGAGTTGGGTTGTATCTACCTTTCTTTTTATTCGAGCGTGTAATTTGAAATTAGTCAAGTATGAATTCTCGTTGAATATATACATAATAATAATAATAATAATAATAATAATAATAATAATAATAATAATAATAATAATAATAATAATAATAATAATAATAATAATAATAATAATAATAATAATAATATCCCTACTTATCCGAACAATTGACTGAAATGTGCAAGAATTTTAAAAGATTTTATTAAAAAATATGATTTACCTGTTTAGTTTTTTCAGTGATATATTACCCAAGTAGCAATTAAAACTTGTTATAATTGGCATGTTTCACAATTGCTTAAAATCGGTTATTTTTGTTAGATATGTTAGACAATTGATTCAACACGTTTTTGTAAGGGATGTAAAATTCATTCATATTACTGCTTGTGAAACCAACTCAAAAACCTGAATGGATTAAGTTCCACATTCGATTTTTCAACTGACTGTTCGACAACCTCATTTGAGCAGTTTCAATTCCGGTTTCCACTTAGCAAATCTTACGGTTGTGAAACATATGAAACAAGAAACTTGTTGCATATCATACAAGAAAAGTGCGCTTTTTCAATCGCATAATCGTTGCGAGAAGAGTTGATAAATTCAGTATTAGAACAATGTTTGCTACTTGGGTAATGTCAGGTGTTATGCTTGTATAATTTGTATAAAAATGTAAATGAGTTCAACTGTTCGATATCTATGATGTTCACCCATCTTCGATTAGTTCGTATATGTATGAGTTCAATCCAATGCTCTCTCAACCATGTAGCCAGCTAAAGAGAGCTGTTCATCAAATTAAATTGCTGAACCACGAAAATGCTTCCTGTTCTACGACGGTGGCGTATCTTTCATGTCGGGTAACAGTATTTGATTGATCACAACCAACCAACTGCTCTCAACCCGATAAGCGATGATACGTGTAGTACAGTACGTTCCTTCATTCATAGGATACAAACCAGAAGCCGGCTATGTCTCAGACTCGAAAGTTCTTCATCGACATGATTTGAATTGTTAATAAATATATCGAGACAGCTAGCTGCACGAAAGGTTGAAACATCATCCAAAATCGATTCCATACTACTGGTCTTCACAATCAGGCAACAGCAGCCAGTCAGTCTGTCCGCTATGCACAGAAAGCAATATGCAAATTGTTGATGCAAATATGTCAGAATATTTTAGGCTTAATCGGTTATCCAGGGGGTCGTGGACTTCAACATATACGGTCCGTTCGTCTTGTTGCCTGACTCAATAGCTTCATCTTCAGTGCTAACTCGCGAAATGATGGGACGTCCGCAGCAAGTGATGACGACGATGAAGAATCAAATGATCTATCGTGTGATGACAGGCAAAAGTTTGCACAAGTGCAGCCGAGCGGATAAACCTTCCTGGCAGCCATGAGTGCTTCTCGAGGAAACTTTCTCAACTTCTAAACGACCATTACAAGTGATTGATGGCTGGTACTCATATGACTAGCTTATTAACAAGAAGCTAGTTGGACTCCGGCTGTTCGAAGCATTTCTGTAATTTACCTTCTGAAGTAAAATACCTTCGGTTTAGTTCTACGCCATAAACATATTAGTTTAATAGTTTGAAGCGACACATAATGAGCGTGATAAGGATTATGACACTATCAAGGTACACAATTTTAAGTTAGCATAATGTCACACTAGAAATAGTTTCTTTGGATTAGGTTTACCACCTCCTCGGAATCTGCCTCACACTACTAGTCCTTGAAGATGCTTCTCGTCTGCCGGCAGGCCGGTTCGTAAAACGATCAACGACCACCTCATTTTTTTATGTTATCGGTTCGGCGACTATTTCATCGGAAGTTTTAACGACATTCATTGTAAGTCCGGTTCGGGCCGGATGGTAAATATAAGCATTTGAAGCCAATAACAATAAGGTATTGTTTAGCAATTTCCCTCAAGCTCTCATTGGTTGTTCCACTTTTAAGAGTATTCTAGTTACATAGGACAATTACACGAAGTATCAGGTAGGCAGTGTTTGTGATTGCCGATAATTTGACAGAAGCTGCTATATTGCTATCTATATTGTATACAACTTGAAATTTCCCAAGAGAGAATCCTAACAATTATCGCAGAAAATCGAATCGATGATTGAACTTGATGATTCTCATACTAGGTTGCAATATTTCAAAACCCTTCTGTGGAGCATTCGCAGACATTTTCATAGACACAACTTATACAAAGGTTATATGCACATAGTTAGAATAAGCCGTGGCATTTCACCAGAGTGATACACGCTAGAGTCAGATTTTTGCCACACCGAGGATGAAAAAAACAAAAAGGAAAGCGCACTTCTTCTCAGGTCTGGCCTTGCTATGAAAAATTTTCAAGGAAAACCGAAAAATTGTTTTATTTTGCTGATTTTGCGTGTCCACGCTTCATCTACGAAAACCATACAGCAGAGTGCTCACCGGCGTGTACACCTCTGTGAAAGTATCTGCATCCACCTCAGAGAATTTATTAGCTAATGCTCTAGCACTTTGGTGCGATTCAGTGGAAGAGGTAAAAGGAAATAAACAAACGCACTCATGATGCGTGCACACTTCACACAACAGTGGTGTATAAATGTGAAAGAGAAGAGCTCTCGTTGAAGTTGTCAGTGCGAGGGGAGAAATTTTGCTTGCTCTTCGTCACACAGAGGAGATAGACATCTCTTAGCGGCAATAGTAAAATGATTCTTAGTCTTAGCTCAACTCTACCGATCGATTGGTAAAAGATACTCTCTACTGATCTTATTGTTGAGCTGTTCGAAAGCTGTTTTAATAAACTACTTAGCGACCGGAAAAACCACTATAAATCGCGAAGGTTTTAACACCGAAAATTTAAAAAAATACTCATCATTATTTTCTCTGAGACATGTAGGGGAGACCGGGGCTAGCTTTCTGGTTAGACATTTTGATAAACGCTTTGCTCTGTCATGAATGTACATTAGCCAACCAACCCCAGAGCCGGGGTAGGTTGACCGAGTTTTAGAAAATATGTGAAACACAATTGCATTGAAGCGTTCGCGCCTACGCTTAGTTTCATTATTTATTCCTCCAATGCTGCTGTCATTAGAGAATTGTAAAAATTTTGGATTAATTCGGGATTCACGACCTTGACGAATCAGCCTTGGGGAGAGGTCTGTTATTTTCAGAATGGCTTACATCTGCAGCAGATTCTATACTGATGGACGAGTTTTGTTCGGGGTTGGGTCAATTTGCGACAAATCCTGTCAGGAGATCTAAATGCTAAAAGTTTTGATGGCATTTGATGCATAAAATATTGGAATCATATTTTCTATCGACAATTTCCCTCTTTTAATGATTCTAATCTTTTATTTCTATTTGTCAATGATTTTAATTTATTTCCATTACTTATTTCTCATGTATATTTTCCTCAATATAAACATTCCGTCCAAAAAATGATAACATTTTACGAATATCCAAGTGCACTTTACTTTAAGCCAAAATTACAACTCGGCCAACCTGCCCCAATGAATGTTTTCGAGAACAATCACGATTACCAAAACTAAAAGTAAGGTTATACTGAAAACCAATATGCCATTTCGTAAAGTTTTTATACCCTTTCCAATGGTACCATGTTTTTGGAAATCATATATAAATGGATCCACACGGAAAGAAATCCGTTACTGATGTCATGAAAATAAAATCATGAAGCCAATAATTTTTTCTTCATGAAACCATGAGCAAAAAGTCTTCTCCCATGAAAATTAATCATGGTCCGAAAATGCGTTACTTGAGGAATGTATTTCTGTCAAAGCTCGTAACTCCAATTTTCTACCCGTATATCACTTTAAACCCTCTGCCTCAAATTATGTTACGGATTGCTTAATAGATTAAGGCAAAAAGCAGACATCGAAAAGCAAGAAGTACTGAAAATGTTCACATAAAGATAATGAACCGAAAATTTACATTATTAGAAACTAAACACGTTACATTTTGTATGAATATATCTGAATGTATTCTAACATATTTGATGTGACTGATGTTAGAGTAATATTTCGAGAGCTAGCGTTAACCGAAAAATGAAATCGACTATGAATTTGGAACCATCTAACGAAAATAAGAAAACAAATTTTTTTCAACCACTTTGAAAAATTTGTTTCATAGATGTAACAACACAAGCTGTGTTTATTCACCTAAATATTTTAAATAAGACGGTTTTACAAATGATGTTTCGAAGAAAGAAAAGACATAGAGTTTGTTTTTAAGAGGGTTGATTCACCCGTGTTTTTTATGCAGTTCGTTTAAGTGATTATATTCTGAAACAAAAAATCAAAACTGAAGCAATGAACGCAAGTGAACACGTTATTTTAGGCGTCGTCGTTTTTCAAAAACATAATATTTTAATTGCTAATGATTCTGATTTTTTTTTCATAAATACGTTTATTTCTTAATGCAGTTTACATAAGTTTTTCTTCGCCGTAGCATCACTTTTACATAATATTCTTATCCTAATTTAATTCTAACATAGTCACAACGTTTTGCATTTATTAAAACATATTCTCTTATTACTTAAATATCATCTTAGGTAACTCGTCATTAATTATGAAATCTACTCGGAAATATTATTTGAACCAAACGATTAACTTCTATAAATTATAAAATAAGCTGTTATTTTCAGACATTTTGTTAATAATTTCATAAACTGTTTCGAGTTTGTTTGTATCATTACATTATTTTTATTCTAATTTAGCTATTGGTTGAACTCATGGACGCAGCTGGGATCAGAACTAAGTCTTGAAAGGGGCCTTTATTAAATTGAAACTCCAGTTTTCTTTATGAAATGATAAATAAGTTTCATGTATGAAAGGTCACGACAAGCAAGAATGTCTCGAACTGGGATATTGGATAGTCTACCTTGGGTACGCAAAGAATTTATTAGTTGAGATCTGACATCACGATACTCCACGCATGTCCAAACGACATGATCAATATCTCGATAACCTTCGCCACAAGCACAATGATTAGTCTCGGAGAGCCCAATTCGAAGGAGATGTGCATCTAACGAGTAGTGATTGGACATGAGTCTGGACATCACACGAATGAAATCTCTACTCACATCCAGTCCCCTGAACCATGCCTTTGTCGATATTTTCGGAATAATTGAGTGCATCCACCGACCCAGATCATCTTTATCCCAAGAAGCTTGCCAGCTGGCAAGTGTTCTTTGGCGAGACGAGCTATAGAATTCGTTGAAAGCAATTGGTCTCTCATAAATTTCACCCTCAATAGCACCACGTTTGGCTAAAATATCGGCTCTTTCATTGCCAGGAATGGAGCAATGAGCCGGGACCCAGACTATAGTGATTAGATAATTATTGTTCAATATGTCGTTCAGGCACTGTTTTATTTTGCCCAGGAAAAACGGTTCAGTCTTGCCAGTCATGTTTGAGCGAAAGCGAATTGCACTCAGACTATCTGTGAAGAGGAAATAATGGTTTGGAATTAATGTGACGATTACACTCAAACTATAATGAACTGCTGCTAGCTCTGCTATATAAACAGATGCAGGTTCTTGAAGCCTAAATGAGGCCGAAACATTATTGTTGAACATACCAAACCCTGTCGCTTCTTCAATTCGCGATCCGTCCGTGTAAAACATTTTCTCAGAGTCAATATGCCTGAACTTACTTGAAAATATTTTTGGGATTTCCGTCGAACGTAGATGATCCGGGATTCCACGCACTTCGCGCTGCATGGATGTATCGAAAAATAAAGTTGAGTCAGGGACATTTAGGAGGCTGACACGGATAGGAATATATCTTGAAGGGTTGATTTCCTGTGACATATGGTTAAAATATACTGTCATGAATTTTGTTTGAGATCGAAGCTCGACTAGTCGTTCGAAATTATTAATTACCATGGGATTCAGCACCTCACATCTTATTAGCAGGCGCAATGATTCTGATTAGACGAAATTTGTCGTGCTTTTCACTGTTTGGCTCTTCAAACGTATATCATTTGAGACATTAGTTAAAATCGCCCAAAAAATTCGTTCATCACACCATTCCATTTAGTTCATATTTAAAATTTTCATATTTTAAAACATAACGCCTGAATTTATGTTACAAAAACTACCATCGCAGCAGATACACGCCTGAAGTTATACCCATCAACGTCAAATGCGTTACGCTTAAATTTCAGCGAAATCAGTCCAAATGGATCATGATCCGAGAACTTTTAATCATGGTGTATTATCATAACATAAAAATATACTCTTTTCCCCAAATCATGACTCGTTCTGCTCATTTCTATAATCGGAATTTTGCCCGTGCACGTTACACGTATTACCTTACAAAAACAGAAATTTACTCACCAGTGCAGAAAAAAACGTGTTCCTGCACAAACGACAATACAGAAACACCTAAAATTACGTCGGTACATGGGTGACCTAATGTTCCATCACAATCATTGTAGATGTCGCCACTGCGCACAATAGCCTTCTCAGAAAGTTGCTCTGCCAAACGGCCGTTCGGCCAATCAGCCCCGATCTCCCCTACCTTACTATAGCGGTTTAAGCTACAAAGGCTATAGCAGGATAAGCATGTAAAATCTGCCCCCAAAGGGAATTCATATTGTTATACCACATTCGAAAGGTCATAGGCTGGAAACAATTTTCTCAAAGTTTCAACCCTTTAGCTGCCATATTGACGGAGCTAGGGTGGTTCTATTGATTTTTATTTTATTTGATTTTTGAAGAAACTGCTCGTCCGAAAAATTTGAAAAAATCAGGCATGTTTAAGGCATTATGGGGATGCTTCACAATTTTTTTCAAAATTTTTGAAGATGTATTTCTTTCATTAAAAAATACTAGAAAATTTTGACACATAGTTTTTCCCTCTTCCAATTTTTGCACCACCCTGGATTTTTTAGTGATAAATAAAGAATTTTTGGACATGTTAAAGTGGTATGTTTCCATATTTTTTAAAAATGTGGACGACCAAAAAATTTGATTTTTTTCTAAAATATTAATAACAGTCGACCATGCGTCCCCATCAAATTCTGAGAGAAGGAAACGCATGGTGCTTTTTTCTAGTAGTTTATGCAACTCAACCGCAGGGCTAAGAAATCAAAGTAACGAAAAGGAGGAAATGATTTTCAACCTTTGCATAATACATACACGATCATACTTCGGGTACAACCTAGAAAGCTACAAAGCAAGAACTTACTGTTATGTGATTCATATATGAATGGTAGTAATATATGAACGTCGCGAGTATCACACATATGCAGTTCGGTTACGGCAGTCAAGAACTAGAGCGGGTGTCAGTTTTTTATGTGTTGCTGATGGATGTAATGAAAGAATAGTGAAAGAAAGAATGAAGATTTCATTACAGCGTCAAAAGTTATCATAAAGATATGTTATCGAGGGATGTCTATAGTTTTCTGGAAAAATGTGTGATAAAGATAAAGTTGGAATTTTGTGTTTGAAAATGTCAATCGAATATCTTCATGATGGTTTTCATGGTTTGTAGACTGATAGCGCTATATATTTTTATATTTATTCTAATATTTGAAACAACAACAGATATAAAAAAAATAGTGATGTGTTATTTTTCGTTTTTGAGTTATAACCTTTGCATAATTTCAAATCAAGCATTTATCGACCATGTCTATTAAAAACTTGATTCGCTGAATCGATCTCTTTAATTTTTGGGCATATTGTGTTGAAAGCTCCATATTTTCCAGAAAATATCTGAGAATACATAATTAACTCAGTAAGTGATTTTCACTCTCAGAGGGACGCTTCCAGGTTTTTACAGGTTTAATAATTTTGTTCAAATTGCGAACGGGAAGTTCTAATAAGATAATATTATCAATCCGAGAACGAGAGCAACAAGTATCGGAATATCGTAGCTCTGGAATAGAAGCTTTTAAAAAGGATGTTTTGCCAAGTAATATTGGATTTAAAGCTTCATCACGAGATGACCCAATTGAGACACACAGATCACAAAAAAGCTATTCGGGCCGGTAATAAGTCTCATTTTTAAAAGCTTACAAGTACTATATCGAGTACACTACAAATTCGACTGGATATTTGGGAATCCAGCGCCGTTGCTGTGAATGCGTTATTGGCAATAGAACTGTTGGTTGCTGTTCACACGAGGCCGCCATTATTCACTACCTTTCCTTATGCTCGGTTTTTATCCAGAATTGTAAGACCGGCGAAAATATTGTCAGAAATGCTTAAATCAGAACAGCTACCAAGTGACGATGATAGTTCTATAGAATAAACGAAATGAATCAGAGAGAAAATGTGTGCATTGAAACAGCAATGTATTTTTATAACATTTTTATCCCATTTCCTATTTAAATGAAAAATACAGTCAATAATTTACAGACATTTTTTCGTGACCTTTCTTACATGAAACTTCTTAATCATTTCATAAAGACAATTGAAGTTTCAATTTAATAATTGACCCTTTTGAGTCTTAGTTCTGACTCCTACTGCGTCCATTAGTTCATCCAAAAGCAAAATTTTATTAAAAATGATGTGCTGATTAAAAAAAACTCCAAGTGGGTTATGAATTCAACTACAAAATGTATAAAAATTTCAGCTTATTTTAAAATTTATAGCAGTTCATCGTTTGGTTTAAATAATATGATATTTAAAAAATAAGAGGAATATGCTTTATTAAACTCAAATTGATGTGACTATATAAGTATTATATTAGGATAAGAATTCTATGTAAAAGTGATGCTACGGCGAAGAACAACTTATGTAAATTGCCTTAAGAAATAAACGTATTTATGGAAAAACAATTCTAAGAAATCGATTCCAACCTTCATCAGTGGCCACTTTTGTTTGACACCAATATAAAAAAAGAAAAAATTAAATTCACTGCTGTTTCAACTCGCTATGTATTTAGTGAAATGTACAGAGCTGGCAAAAAGAAAACCGCGTTGTACGGGACCCAACAGTGCAAAACGATTTGACCATTTCATGAAACACTATCGAATCATCGATTTATATACAGTCACTCGCTCTAGTTCTTGACTACCGTAACCGAACTGCATATGTGTGATACTCGCAACGTTCATATATTACTACCATTCATATATAAACCATATACCAGTAAGTTCTTGCTTTGTAGCTTTCTAGGTTGTACCCGAAGTATGATCGTGTATGTATTATGCAAAGGTTGATACTCATTTCCTTCTTTTCGTTACTTTGATTTCTAAGCCCTGCGCTTGAGTTGCATCATAAACTATTAGAACAAAGCACCATGCGTTTCCCTTTTAAGAGAACTTTATGGGAACGCATGGTCGACTACTACTAGAAACTGCTAAGATAAAGCACCATGCGTTTCCTTCTCTCAGAATTTGATGGGAACGCATGGTCGACTGTTATTTATTTTTTAGAAAAAATTAAATATTTTGGTCGTCCACATTTTTAAAAAATATGAAAACATACCATTTTAACACGTCCAACAATTCTTTATTTATCACTAAAAAATCCAGGGTGGTGCAAAAATTGGAAGAGGGAAAAAATATATTTCAAAATTTTCTAGTTTTTTTTAATGAAAGAAATACATATTCAAAAATTTTGAAAAAAATTGTAAAGCATCCCCATAATACTTTAAACATACCTGATTTTTTTCAAATTTTTCGGAGAAGCAGTTTCTTCAAAAATCAAATAAAATAAAAATCAATAGAACCACCCTAGCTCCGTCAATATGGCAGTTAAAGGGTTGAAACTTTGAGAAAATAGTTTCCAGCCTATGACCTTTCGAATGTGGTATAACAATACGAATTCCATTTGGGGGCAGATTTCACATGCTTATCCTGCTATAGCCTTTGTTTTTGTTTCTTTAGTACTGTGTTTAATTATGGATTATATTTTATTGTGAACCGCACTCATTAATCCCTGAATTTGTTTTTAAATAACAAAACCTTCAAATAAGTGGAGTTCCGAGCATTTCCATTCCGAGGTAGATTTTCATTCATTTCGATAAAAATATTAATCGATTTTATTATTTGATCTTTATTCATATCACGGTTTGAATTATTTTACACGTATTTGATATGAATTATATACATTCTAATATTAGAAAAAACCATATCTAATTCAAGAAAATTTGTTTCTATAGTTTAAGCAATTTTGTATGACCATCAACTAACAAAATCTATGGGATCATAAGATTTTTGTTTAAATCTATGGCTGAAGTGGGTTTAAGGAGCCATCAACTAACAAAATAGTTTGTAAATGTCACTTGGAAATTAAACAAAAAATTGTCAAAAACTTAAAATTTTCTAGTAACAACTTTTTCATGAATCATCGGGAATCAAGACACACAATTTTGTACGAACGATGAGTTTTGTAACAGTAGATAATTGACTCTAATAGTTCTTGAGCCAATTTGCACAACCGTCTAGAATAGTAGTTATTGATATGTTCAGTGAAGAAAGAATAACTGCCTTCACGTCTGAGTAAACATGATATACAATCGACGTTGAGTTGTTCTTTTTACTATTCGCAGCAGCTGTGGTGAAATTTGAATCGCCTGCGGATCCCAGATGGCTACCGACGTATCTAGAAGGATTTAGCACACTTCTTCCACTGGTTGATACTAGGCTGTTCTATTTCTAAATCCCCAAGAAAAACGTCGACGATTTGTTCGAAGCATCGCAAATACATAAATGTGAAGATTATTACTATATTTCAGGCTGTGACTCAACGAGCAAACTCGCTGGGCGAATGCTAACGACGAGTAAACACTGTAAATCAATTTTATGGCTCCTTGGTAAGCCCATTTAACGCTCCTTCCGACCGTAGGACAGCACCGGTCTCTGGTAGTGTTCCTTTCTCTTCATCAAGCCATTTACTGTGATTTGGTAGGTCACTGCAGCAAGCAGTTGCGTTCATCCTTCAGCTTCGGAACGAGCAACGCACTCGGATGCCTCACGTTTTGTGTATAATCCAAGCCAATATTTGCATTAATATTCATTAGGATCATGACAAATACTGTGAAAGCGTGCCGTTTCAATTTAATTGCTGTATCAGTACAGTAATTGCAATGAAGGTATCTGCTTTGTCGAGTACAACATCAATTATGTAAACAAGCAAATACACAATGATATATATTGTATTACATTATATATTATATTAAAATTCATTAGTTAAAATATAAACCAATATTTGAAAAAATAGAATTAAATTATTAAAAGCTTTGTGCTGTGAATAAGTATTGATTGACGACATTGTTTGTTGAATACTCGGTACCGTTATAAAAAAATCGATTATAACCTACATAATAATTGCATAGTCTTGTTACACTTCATAAGCTCTAATAAACCCATACGGTTCGAAAATTACTTGGGGTTGTTTCTTTCAGTTTTTGTTATATTTGCTCATTTCAAAACAGTCTTATTGTTGTTCTTAGTTTTACCTTTCTCATAGAGAAAAGCGTTGCAATCATTGAGAAAAACGACTTTTAAACCGAGACCCGGAGGGCTAAGCGTCATATGCCATTCGACTCAGATACTTGCGATCACAGAATGTTCATATGTGTATGCGTAAGTATGTGGAAAAATATGCACTCACTGTTCTCCAAGATGGCTGAACTGATTTTCACAAACTTAGACTCAAATAAAAGGTACAATTGTCACATAGAAATGTTTACAATTTCATATGGATCTGACTTCCGGTTCTAGAATCACAGGTCATGCAAGTTGACAACCATACCAACTCACATCGGATATACCGGATATAGTTGTTAAAAACCTTGAACTTGGAGCTCACTCATTTCTCTCCGAGATGGCGTAATCGATTTTCTAGAAACTTGAATTAAAATAAAGGTTTTACGGTCTTTTACGAGGTTTTGTCCGGATATGAGGATCGATTCCACAATTACAGTTTGATGAGTATTTGAAATGTCGAGCCGTCGCATAAAGTGTCGATACAAAATAGAGAAAAATTCGTTTAAATTGGCCTCAAAACTTTTCCAATGAATAGGTCGCGTAACTTGTTGGCCATACAAACCGACTTCGGCTATACCGGTCCCACAGCCTGGTTCCGGAAGTACTAAAATAGTGATCAAAATTCTCCAAAACGGAACTCACTTACTTTTGAATGGCTCAACCGATTTATTCAAACTTAGATTCAAATGAAATGTCCTGCGGTTCTTAAGAGAATTCCTGAGTATTACCCGGATCTGACTTCCGGAATTATAGGGAGATGAGTGTTTGAAATGTCAAGCCGTCGTTTAGACTGACGATGAAATATAGAGAAAAGTTATTTCAAATAGGATTCAAAACTGTTTCAATGTATTGGTCAGTCGCTGGCCATACGAACCAACTGCGACTATACTGTTCCCCGGAATGCGGTTCGGGAAATACCGTAAATAGGGATCAAAATCTTCTAAGCGGAACACTATCACTTTTCGCCGAGATGGTTCAACCGATTTTCACAAACAAAAGGTCCAAATGAAAGATATTCCGGAACTTTCAAACCATGATCCAGAGCGATATTGTAAAAATCGGAAAAATGCTTATTCTAGACTATGCTTCCCTGTGGCAAACTTTCCCGTTTCAATTCAATGAGCAGGTTTTATTTTTTTCAAGAATGGCACTGTAATTGTTCTAAAAAGTATGATTAAGATGCGAAAGGCATCATCACACAACTAGGTGGATTAAACAGTTTTTTCGTCATGTTTCAATGCGACAATTTGAATGGGCAGAAAAGGCATTACTACACCACTAGGGAAGAGGGTTCTTAAAGTCATTTCAGTTCAAACCATAGTTCAATGCACTAACCTAAATGATCAGTCAGAGTCAGATTTTTTTTCGGTTTCTATGTACGATGTTGAGAACCAACCCAAAATGAGACGCGAAATACATCGCTTTAATTATTATATGGTACCTGTCTCATTGCGTGAGCTCCTAATGCTCACGATGAGTCCGGTTATCCGATTAATATAAATACGAAATCTCCCACCAAATCCGTAGGTCGATCGTTGAATCTAATGAATGTATTTAAGTTCCATTTCAAATTTAATTTAGTTCGAGTCTCGACCTGGAAGTATTCCTAGTGTCAATAGGATCGTAGTACTAGCCATGCATTGATCAGTCGGTGTTGAACAGTCGTTCGCACCGCACGCATATAGCTCTTGGTTCCTGGAAATTTTTTCTGGCTACCTAGAGTTTCACTGATTCAAGGCTTCAGTCTTTTTCAAGGCTACCTGAATCACTAACAGTGTTGTTAAAGACTAATTAGTCAGCCTTTCTCAAGGCTATACAAAGAGTGATATTAGAGTGACTAAGTGATATTAGAGTGACTAAGAAATTAATCAGCCTTTTTTAAGGCTATCTATTCAAAGAACTTTTATTCAAAATTCCATTCATTTCAAAAATGCCTGCGTCCAACCGGAAAGGCAATAAGCCTAAGGCTAAAAATAATTCAATACGGAATAAATCTCAATCCGTTATTCAACATTTTTCTAATAACATTCACGTTCTTATAGAATCTGAATGTAAAAATAAAAGACAACGGACGGATTTCCCTTCCGTTGATCCTATGCCGTCTAACAATATTTACGAGATTCTTCCTGAATCCGATTGTAGCGACATAGTAGAAAATTCTTCAAAAATTCCCAAAATGGACGCTTGTCGTTCTGGGAAGAAACAAAAATCTATGCCACCAGTGACGGTGATGATTTCCGACTTCGAAGCATTCCGTACTAAGCTTTCTACTTTTCTCCCGGAAGTAAAAGTCTCATTTCAAATCGGACGAAGAGGAGAATGTCGAGTCTTGGTTGATGGATTGGAAGATTACGAACGTCTTATTCGATATTTGTCCGACAAACTTCATAAATTTTATTCATATGATATAAAATCAGACAGACCCTTCAAAGTTGTCTTGAAAGGCTTATCAAATGATCAAAGTATTGATGAAATTAAAAGTGAACTAAAAGAATTGCTTGGTTTTGCCCCTTCCCAAGTAATACTTATGAAAAAAAGAGTGAATGGTACTTCTAAACCACGCTCTGGAATTTCCCATGAACTTTACCTAATACACTTCAATCGAAGTGATGTAAACAATTTGAAAACTTTAGAAAAAGTGTGTTTCATTTCCCACATTAAAATTCATTGGGAACACTATAAACGGCATAATCGTATTGCGAACTTAACGCAATGTCGTCGTTGCCAAGGCTTCGGTCATGGAACCAAAAATTGTCATATGGATATACGGTGTTTGAATTGTGGTAAATCGCATTCGAAAGACGTTTGTCCAATGAATGAAACCACTGATAAATTTTCATGTTCAAATTGCGATGGAAATCATAAATCCAATTATTTGAAATTTCCTGTCAGGGAAAAAATTTTAAACGCTCGTTCGCTTAGACAACAAGTCAAATCAACGACCTTAAATTTACAGAACATACCTGAAAATCAAAAAACCGTTACAAATGCCACGCCTAATTCTTCTAAGGCACTTATTTCTTCTAATTCAAAACAAAAAACAGGTACGTCTGCCAATTCGTCTTCTAACGAAAACAATTTATTGACAGGTAGATCGACCTCGTCATCATCTTCTTCCAATGTCAGTTATGCTGGTATATTAGGTAGAAATTTACCACCCATTTCTTCTAATGTAAATAATCAAAACACAGGACCCCCTTGCAGTTCATCTTCTAACGAAAGCAATTTATTAATAGGTAGACCGGCCAAACCATCTTCTTCTAATGGCAGTCTACCTACAAATATTCCTTCAATGTCATTCGCTTATGAAGTCGATTTAGGCGATATAACTGAAAATAAAATGATCTACCTACAAGATCAACTTTTTCAAATGATCATCCAAATGAATTCGACTTCATCACTTTTTGAAGCATTTCAAATCGGATGGAAATTTGCAAATAATATTATAATGAATTTAAAATTTAACAGTGATGTTAAATAATTATTTGAATATTTTAAATTGGAATGCTCGATCTTTGAAATCGAGTGAAGATGAATTTTATAATTTTCTCAAAGTTCACAAAATCCATATTGCCATTGTGACAGAAACTTTTCTTAAACCAAATGTCAAATTGAAAAGTAATCCACATTATGTGGTTCATCGATTTGACAGGTTTACTGGAATGGGTTGTGGAGTTGCCATTTTTGTCCAACGGCAAATTAAACATCGAATTTTACCTTCTTTCAATACTAAAGTTGTTGAAAGCTTGGGAATCGAAGTTGAAACCATTCATGGAATTTATTTCATCGCTGGAGCATATTTGCCATTCCAATGCACCGGCGAACAATTAAATTTCTTTAAAGGCGATTTGCAAAAACTCACAAGATATCGACCGAAATTTTTCGTAATAGGGGACCTAAATGCTAAGCATGTCCACTGGAATTGTAGGCAAAATAACAGTAATGGTAAAATACTTCATAATCAACTCTCAGCTGGTTACTTCACAGTTCTTCATCCCAGTAATCCTACTTGTTTCTCTTCCGTGAAAAATCCGTTTACAATTGATCTGATTCTAACGGATCAAAGTCACATTTGTAGTGAACCGATTACACATGCTGACTTTGACTCAGATCATCTTCCTGTAACATTCAGACTTTCCAACGAAGCTATAATTAATCCTATTAGTTCTATATTCAACTATCATAGAGCTAATTGGTTGGATTACAGATCTCACATTGAAAATCATGTGGATCATGAAACTATTTTAGAAAATTCTGCGGACATCGACACAGCAATTGATAATTTGAATCATTATATTATCGAAGCTAGAAATCTTTCAGTTCCCAAAGCTCAAACTAAATTAAATTCTCCTATCATCGATGACAATCTTCAACTGCTCATTCGGTTGAAGAATGTTCGTCGACGTCAATATCAACGTTCTCGTGATCCTGCTATGAAAATCTTAGTTAAGGATTTACAAAAAGAAATTAAACATAGATTTACTTTTTTGCGAGATGAAAATTTCGCTAAAGAAGTTGAACAAATTAAACCATATTCTAAACCTTTCTGGAAACTTCCTAAGGTTCTTAAGAAACCTCAGAAACCAATTCCTGCTCTCAAGGAAGGAAATGAAATACTTCTTACAAATGGCGAAAAAGCTCAAAAACTTGCTCAGCAGTTCGAGAGTGTACACAATTTTAATTTGAACGTTGTGAGTCCTATTGAAAATGAAGTCTCACTGAAATATGAGCATATTTCAACCCAAGTGTTATCACACGACGACATTATTGAGAAGAATTTTGACGAAATTAAATCAATTATTAGGAAACTCAAAAACATGAAAGCTCCTGGTAATGATGGTATTTTTAATATTCTTATTAAAAATCTTCCCGATGTTGCCTTGAGACTCCTGGTTAAAATTTTCAACAAGTGTTTTTCATTAGCTTACTTCCCAAAAAGATGGAAAAACGCTAAAGTAACTCCTATCCTGAAACCTGATAAAAATCCAGCAGAAACATCAAGTTATCGACCAATTAGCTTACTTTCTTCTATCAGTAAACTTTTTGAAAAAAATATATTGTTGAGAATGATGTCTCATATAAATGAGAATTCAATTATTTTACCAGAACAGTTTGGTTTTCGTCATGAACATTCAACTACTCATCAACTTGCTAGAGTAACGAACATGATAAAAAAAATAAATCTTCTGCGTTATCCACTGGAGTTGCTCTTCTAGACATAGAAAAAGCATTCGACAGTGTTTGGCACAAAGGTTTAATAGCAAAAATGTTTGATTTCCAGTTTCCTATTTATTTGATCAAAATGATTCAAAATTATTTAACTGATCGTACTCTTCAGGTTAGCTATCAGAATTGTAAATCTGAATTGCTACCCGTACGAGCCGGTGTTCCGCAGGGTTCGAGCGTAGCTCCAATCTTGTATAATATTTTCACTTCTGATCTTCCAAATCTACCCGTTAGTTGTCAGAAATCGCTATTCTGTGACGACACAAGTCTGTTAGCCACAGGTAGAAATCTAAGAGTTATCTGCAGTCGCCAGCAAAGAAGTTTGAATATTTTCAGTGATTATCTGTCAAAATGGAAAATTAAACCAAATGCAGCAAAAACGCAATTAATTATCTTTCCTCATAAGCCAAGAGCTTCTTTTCTTAAACCAAACAATAATCACATTCTCAAATTGAATGGCTTGGAATTGACATGGTCTGATCAAGCTAAATACTTAGGTTTAACGTATGACAAAAAACTCACTTTCAAGGATCACATTGAAGGAATCCAGGCGAAGTGTAATAAATATATTAAATGTTTATATCCTCATATAAACAGAAATTCTAAGCTCTGTCTAAAAAACAAGTTGTTAATTTATAAAGAAATTTTTAGACCAGCCATGCTTTATGCAGTACCAATTTGGTCAAGTTGTTGTTCCACCAGGAAGAAAACGCTTCAAAGGATTCAGAATAAAATTCTGAAAATGATTTTGAAGCGTCCTCCCTGGTTTAGTACAAATGAGTTACACAGACTCACAAATATAGAACCATTAGATGTAATGTCACATAATATTATAAGCAAATTCCGACAAAAATCGATGCAATCTTCAATTGAATCGATTCGCTCTCTGTATTAGTTAGTAAGTTAGTATATAAGTTCCTTTTCCCCATTACACAATACAAGTAGGTTTAGAATTTTCCCTACACAAAAATCTCAGAATTGCGGAAGCAAATAATGTCCTCATGGTAATAACCAAATCATATTCATAATAGGGCTGAAAAGTCACCACTTGTGGCTGAACACCCAATTTAAATCTTAATAATTTAATTTTAACTCATATTCCAATAAATAGTTATTAAAAAATAAAAAAAATAAAAAAAAGCCATGCATTGATTATGTACGCTAAGAATCGGCTGCGAAGTCTGTTGATATAGAGAAGGCAAATCCCACCAACGGATGCAATACCAGGACTTTTTACTTGCTTCTAATTTAATTCCTAGTACCTAAGACCGCATCATTCTAATATTTAACGAACAATAATTTCAAATATCTTTCAAAATTGCTTTGTCATTAACAATTTAATACCTTTCCTACAAGAAACAGTAGAATCCCTGTCGGACGCCCTTTGCTTTGCGTTACCTTAAGCTCGTTTCTGTGGGGGGCAATTTAGCATTTGAGTGCTTGAAAGATAACTCTAAAATTCTATCCGTCGAAAATAGCTATTTAGCGTACGTTCGGTAACCGACCTATCCTCTTCGTACTGCGAACCTGCAAACAAAGGATACAAATTCGAACCTGTATTTCGCTACAGCTGGATAAACGTCACAAGCACATTGTACACGAAATCGTAGGTCCCTGTTGCCAACCGGATGGAAAGGTACCGTGCCAAATTTAGTTGAACACCAGATAAGTCCAAATGCTCAGTTCGGAAGGGGTAAGCATCCGTTCTTACTCGATTTCCGTTTGCTATACCTTTAGTCTATATATTCACCGCTCAAAACTCTGTGCCTTCCGGATATTCTCAGGCGTTGAACGAAAATATAGATGGAAAGTTGATAAAATTTAATTAAAATTTCCGTCCCTACACTAGCGATGCTCTGGATCGGTGGTTCTCTAACAAGTAAAGAAAGACCGTGTCGGAATCATCGTAATTTACCGGCAACTATGCGTCCGGAGGCGCCGAGTCCTTTGCCGTGTGGGTTCGGATAACCAGTCAATTTCCCAGCAGTTAAAGAATGAGAATTTGTAATGGGTTAAGGGTCACTATTTTTCTCTTATTCGGGTGGAACACTTGTGAGGGTAAGTTACAAACAAAGACAGTTGTCTAACGTTAATACACAAAGGCATCAGGAGACGACGAGAAAGTGATCCTGCTCGAAGAAGAAAACCGGTTTACGTCGTAGCACCAAATCTTAATGTTGGGAGTAACATAAATTTACCGCAAATCCACAGGTTGAAATTTTCGTGTATCCGATCACTTATATTATTGTTTATATCAATGAGCAATGTTTTTTTTTTTTTTTCATAAATACGTTTATTTCTTAAGGCAGTTTACATAAGTTTTTCTTCGCCGTAGCATAACTTTTACATAATATTCTTATCCTAATTTAATTCTAACATAGTCACAACGTTTTGCATTTATTAAAACATATTCTCTTATTACTTAAATATCATCTTAGGTAACTCGTCATTAATTATGAAATCTACTCGGGAATATTATTTGAACCAAACGATTAACTTCTATAAATTATAAAATAAGCTGTTATTTTCAGACATTTTGTTAATAATTTCATAAACTGTTTCGAGTTTGTTTGTATCATTACATTATTTTTATTCTAATTTAGCTATTGGTTGAACTCATGGACGCAGCTGGGGTCAGAACTAAGTCTTGAAAGGGGCCTTTATTAAATTGAAACTCCAGTTTTCTTTATGAAATGATAAATAAGTTTCATGTATGAAAGGTCACGACAAGCAAGAATGTCTCGAACTGGGATATTGGATAGTCTACCTTGGGTACGCAAAGAATTTATTAGTTGAGATCTGACATCACTATACTCCACGCATGTCCAAACGACATGATCAATATCTCGATAACCTTCGCCACAAGCACAATGATTAGTCTCGGAGAGCCCAATTCGAAGGAGATGTGCATCTAACGTGTAGTGATTGGACATGAGTCTGGACATCACACGAATGAAATCTCTACTCACATCCAGTCCCCTGAACCATGCCTTTGTCGATATTTTCGGAATAATTGAGTGCATCCACCGACCCAGATCATCTTTATCCCAAGAAGCTTGCCAGCTGGCAAGTGTTCTTTGGCGAGACGAGCTATAGAATTCGTTGAAAGCAATTGGTCTCTCATAAATTTCACCCTCAATAGCACCACGTTTGGCTAAAATATCGGCTCTTTCATTGCCAGGAATGGAGCAATGAGCCGGGACCCAGACTATAGTGATTAGATAATTATTGTTTAATATGTCGTTCAGGCACTGTTTTATTTTGCCCAGGAAAAACGGTTCAGTCTTGCCAGTCATGTTTGAGCGAATGGCTTCAATTGCACTCAGACTATCTGTGAAGAGGAAATAATGGTTTGGAATTAATGTGACGATTACACTCAAACTATATTGAACTGCTGCTAGCTCTGCTATATAAACAGATGCAGGTTCTTGAAGCCTAAATGAGGCCGAAACATTATTGTTGAACATACCAAACCCTGTCGCTTCTTCAATTCGCGATCCGTCCGTGTAAAACATTTTCTCAGAGTCAATATGCCTGAACTTACTTGAAAATATTTTTGGGATTTCCGTCGAACGTAGATGATCCGGGATTCCACGCACTTCGCGCTGCATGGATGTATCGAAAAATAAAGTTGAGTCAGGGACATTTAGGAGGCTGACACGGATAGGAATATATCTTGAAGGGTTGATTTCCTGTGACATATGGTTAAAATATACTGTCATGAATTTTGTTTGAGATCGAAGCTCGACTAGTCGTTCGAAATTATTAATTACCATGGGATTCAGCACCTCACATCTTATTAGCAGGCGTGATGAAAGCTCCCAAAATCGATCTTTTAATGGAAGAACTCCCGCCAGAACTTCAAGACTCATTGTATGTGTCGAATGCATGCACCCTAAAGCAATTCGCAAACAACGATACTGAATTCGCTCCAGTTTGATAATATGAGAGTTTGCAGCGGAACGAAAGCAAACGCATCCATATTCCATCACTGAAAGTATCGTTGTCTGATACAATTTTATTAGATCTTCCGGATGAGCACCCCACCAAGATCCTGTTATTGTTCGAAGAAAATTTACTCTTTGTTGGCATTTTGTTATCAGAAACCTAATGTGTCCTCCCCACGTGCATTTGGAATCAAACCACACCCCAAGGTATTTGAAAGTCAAAACCTGTTGGATCATTCTTCCCATCATATGAAGCTGAAGCTGCGCGGGATCATGCTTTCTTGAAAAGACGACCAGCTCTGTTTTCTCCGCAGAGAATTCGATACCAAGATGAACAGCCCAATCGGACAAGTTATCTAAGGTATCTTGCAATGGTTTATGCAGATCAATAGCTTTGGGTCCAGTAACTGAAACCACGCCATCATCTGCCAATTGTCTTAGTGTACATGGGGTTACTAGACAGCTGTCAATGTCATTTACGTAAAAATTATAGAGGAGCGGACTGAGGCATGAGCCTTGCGGGAGACCCATGTAACTATTTCTGAGTGTTGCCAAATCGCCATGTGAAAAATGCATGTGTTTCTCTGACAAAAGGTTGTGCAAATAATTATTTATAACCGCTGGGAGTCCATTTTGGTGAAGCTTGTCTGAAAGAACATCAATGGAAACTGAATCAAATGCTCCTTTAATGTCTAAAAATATAGATGCCATTTGTTGCTTTTGAGCGAAGGCAATTTGGATGTCAGACGAAAGTAATGCAAGGCAATCATTCGTCCCTTTATTTCTACGGAAGCCAAACTGAGTATCTGACAACAAACCGTTCGTCTCGACCCAAGTGTCGAGACGTCGTAGAATAATTTTTTCGAACAATTTTCTGATGCAGGACAACATCGCAATGGGTCTATATGAGTTGTGATTGGAAGCTGGTTTCCCCGGTTTTTGAATGGCGATAACTTTCACTTGTCTCCAGTCAGGTGGAACAATATTTTGCTCAAGAAACTTGTTGAACAATTCCAACAAACGTCTTTTTGCGAGGTTGGGCAGATTCTTCACCAAGTTGAATTTAATTCTGTCCAACCCTGGAGCGTTATTGTTACAAGACAAGAGTGCTATAGAAAATTCCATCATTGAAAATGGGTTATTAATAAAACCATTATTTGGAGGAGATTCCCGTATAATGCTCTGCGTAGGAACAGAATCTGGGCAAACTTTCCTAGCAAAGTCAAATATCCATCGGTTCGAGTATTCATCACTCTCATTGCCCACGGTACGATTCCTCATTCGTCTGGCCGTGTTCCAAAGAGTGCTCATTGAGGTATCTCTTGACAAACCTTCGACAAAATGTCTCCAATAGCTACATTTTTTGGCTCGAAGTATGCTCTTGTACTTGGTTTCTAAAACCATAAGTTTTTCAAAATTCTGAGGAGGTCCTCCTCCCCGTTTTAGAAACGTCTTGCAAGCATTTTGTTTTGCGAGTTTAGCCTCTGAGCACTCTTTGTCCCACCAGGGGTTGGGAGGCCTTCTGTTAGTCGTTGGCCCAGGAAAGCGTTTAGTTTGGGATTGTTCTGCTGCCTCCAGAATCGAACAAATGAGGAAGTCATATTCTTCAAGTGGAGGGAGCTCTTCCATTGAATTCAAAATACTAGAGATACTACTTTGGTATTTAATCCAGTCGATATTTTTTGTCAAATCATATGGAATACTAGCGGAAGTAGCAATGCAATTGCTACTGCTAATTGAGATGATGATTGGTAAATGATCGCTACCGTGTAAATCAGGCAGTATTTTCCAGGTGCAATCTAGTCGAATTGATGTTGAGCAAAGAGATAGATCTAATGCACTTGGGCGTGCCGGAGGTCTTGGGATCCGTGTCATGCTACCCATATTTAATACCGTCATGCTAAAATTGTCACAAATGTTTTGTATTAAAGATGATCTGCTATCATTGTAAACGGAACCCCACATAATACCGTGCGAATTTAAATCCCCCAGAATCAATCGTGGTGCAGGAAGGGCTTCAACCATTTCATTAAGCTGTTGCTGTCCAACTTGTGCTTTTGGAGGAATATAAACCGAAGCTATGCAAATATCTTTGCCTTTAATGTTTATTTGGCAAGCAACAACTTCTATACTAGAAGTTGAAGGGATGTTTAATCTATAAAAGGAATAGCATTTCTTAATTCCCAAAAGCACTCCACCATACGGAGAGTCTCTATCGAGACGTATAATGTTAAAATCATTAAAATTTAAAGCTATGTTTGAAGTAAGCCATGTTTCGCATAAAGCAAATACATCACATTTTTGACTATGCAATAATATTTTAAATGAATCAAGTTTTGGCATGATGCTTCGACAATTCCACTGCAGGACAGTGATTGTATCATTTGCGACGGGTGATAAATTATCCATCAAAAGATACAAAACCTGAGACAATTGGCCATTGAGCTGATAACTGCTTCAAAAAGGTTCTAGCTATTGGAAGGAATGCCATTATGAGGGTCTTTAAGGGTTCAGATATATTGAATGCTGAGAAAATCCATTCAACAATTTCCGAAAACTTCAGTAATCCTGTTGGTGGCTGTGAAATGGAGCCCACTGGATTATTATCTTTTTCTGTACTAGATCCTGGATTGGTTTGTGAATTTGACAAACCAGGAGGCACAGTCTTTGGTTTTGACTTTTTTTGTTTAACACGGGGATCTTTTTTTGAAGATGAAACTTTAGGTGTCTTTTTTGGTAATTTGGAAGAAGACTTCTTTCTCTTAACTGACCCTTGGGTAGTGATAAACGAATTACCTTCATTATTTTCGTCAGAGTCAGAGTCCTCTGGTTCCTCTAGATTTGAAAACCCGTTTTCGGTTTCCAAAGGGGGGACATCAATGACCGTTTTAAGCATTTCTGCATATGTGCGCTTAGACCGTGCTTTTAAAGAAAGCTTAATTTTGTCTTTGTGCACTTTAAATGCAGTGCATACTGAAATATCATCATGAGGACTATTCCCACAATAAATACATTTTTCAATTTCCTTGTTGCAATCATTATCTTTATGAGGCCCTTCACACTTAATACATTTTGGTTTATTACTACAGTAAGTAGCTGTGTGGCCGAATTTTTTGCAGTTCGTACAATTCATTACATTTGGAACAAAAAGCCGAACAGGGAGGCGAATTTTATCGACATAGACATGGGACGGCAACGCAGACCCGGCAAATGTCACTCGAAACGAGTCTGATGGGCGATAAACTTTTTTTTCCTCTTCATGAACTACTGAGTACAGTTGTTTGCACTCCAGTATTTTCACACCCTCAAGCATAGAGTTCTTGAAACGACCAACATCATGCTTGAGTAAATCATCTACCGAAAGACTCGCTTCGGTAACAACACCGTCAATTTCGACATCTTTGGAGGGTATGTAAACTTTATACTCTTTATTGAAATGTTCCGAAGAGACAATATCATTCGCGTGTTTCAAATTATTTACCACAACACGAATTTTATCGTTATTTACTTTTATGATCTCTTTGATTGAAGAGTATCGTGATGTCAAACCTTTATTAATTTGAAAAATGTTTAATGGCTTTGATATACGTCTAAAAAAGACTATCCAAGGCCCAGAAGAGCTCTCCTGATATTTTTTCGTTCGTGGGGGTATCGGATTCATGCTAGGATTTACGTCCATGGATTCATCCATTACATTAAAATTTTTAACTAAACTTTAAAATAAAATTTGAAACCAACACTACACAGTACTCAATCAAAAGGAAAAGAAAAAACTTCTACCTTGAAATTGTTGTCTATCTCCGTTGCACTGCCGTGTAGATCCTCGTTGCTCTAGATGTTCTTGTTGGATGTATCTGGACGTTGATACAATGCTGAAGCTCACTGTAGCGATAGAATATGATGTGATGCTACTGCTACCTGACATCCAGCACCACTCGAATTCCGATTTGCTTTCGTCTTCGCCAGCTGTAACCAGCGCAGGTCACCGGTGTATACCTGCGTGTTGTATGGCAGTGGAAAGACCGAGTTGTCTTGTCTCCTTCTTCCTAGTGCTCCGCACCGATATGCTTCTGCACCGAAGTGCCTTCGCACCGGTGTGCCTTTGCACTCTCCTGCTTCTATGTGCCTTTGCACTCTTCCTCTTCGATGTGCCTTTGCACTCTCCTGCTCAGCACTTGTGGCTGTATATTGCGGCCTGGGTAGAGTTTGGGAAACGCCCTTTGTTGTTTCCTTCACCAGCTTGGCCCAGCACTAGGGCTCTCTTATGCAGCACGACTATACGTTTTAACAGCTGCTGCCAACAGGTTTCTACCTGTAGTTCAACCGTTGTCGTATTTAACGCGTGTAAACCAACCAGCGTTATTAAACTGTACGCTTCTATACACAACCTTCTCGGTTGAACGGCTATTACTGAATGATGAGCAATGTTTGAATTGGTTTGTTTTAATATAACTGTTAAATTTTTTTTCCTTTTATTTTTTTTCGATTGTAGAGGTTTTAACCTTTTGTTAATTCACCTTCTCCACCTAGCAGTACAACAAAAGAGCAAATTCAGCAGCTGGATGTTTTATATGGGCGATCTATAATAGAACTAAAACGGAAACAAACGTATCCCCAACCAGCCAGCCGTTTTAATTTTATTTGTTCGAACAGTTTTACTGTCAAATTTAGAACTGGTATACGATGACGTTCTATCTTTTCTATATTTGAAACACGAGTAAAACGCTGCTGGGGCTGCTAGTTTCTTTTGTCATAATTTCCAGATTTAAATTTTTGAAACTGACATAAATTATGCCCTAAGTAAGCAAACGTAAAGTTATTACTATTTGAAATATATTCATATAACTTGCGCCGAAGTGCAAAGTTTTTTTTTAACATGCCGTACGAAAACAAATTTCAGCTGGTGGCATAATAGCTCTACATAACCTGTTATGCACGGAGTCTAAGATGAATCGTAAAGACATTGGAAATAGTTATGTGCCCTGGTTCAAAAATATGTTAATACCTAAATGACCATATTCTAGTGTTTACTTGTTCAATCAGAAGCTTAAACTTTAGCAAATACTTTCGAATCAGTATATATAATATACCAGATTAACAGTATTTTAATTTTTATTTTTTTTGTTACTGACATACAAAGTCACAACGCGTAACATTTTTTAATCTCGATGAACTGAACTCGGTATGTTTTATTTGGCTCTCCGAGACGTGGTTGGAAAGACTTATTTATTTATAATGACCACGAAAAAAAATCTAAACGATTAACAAAATCAGATGAAAATTACCAGTGATATGTGTATTACTTAATTTTAAATAATACGCTTAGTGTTATATCTGAAATATGACAATGCATTAATCACCAATAAAAGATATGAAGAATGCAATCAAAGTGTATTGAAACATCCCAGATCTCGCACAATTTGAAACATATAATTAACTGATGAAATATGTTGGAATATAAATCACTTCATGAAATGTATGATTGATATTTATAAAATTAAACAACAATCGACACAATTGAACATTGATGCAAACATTTTTGAATATGATAAAAAGAGGCATTTCTTCAAACGGTTGCTATTTAAGCACATACTGTTGGCACCGATTACTTTCTAGTATTTACATTAACTAAAATGCAAATGCTATCTGAACCATTTTCCCTAACTCATTCATTCCGATGTCATTTCAAACGGAATGATTCTGTTTAATACATCACGATGGTAATTCAATAGCTCCGAACCTTGGCTGGGGTGGTTCTCATTCATGTATTTTTACTATTATAGAATAAAATTCTAATATAACACAAAGCATTTGTGACAGAGATCTCAAGCAGACTCAATATTTTTAATATACTGTACGAGACATAATGTATTCCGCTTCAATAGAACTAACCCTTGGCATTGTTTCTGGCCAATGGCCAAGTGTTAGTGGGAAATGATAATAACGTATCTGCATTTCAAATGAAGAGGATACTTCATCTGCAGCTGGCTAGCAACAGTAGAGTTTGTATCTGCCCAGCGGTTCATTGCTCTCGATTGCTGTTGGATTGATATTCTAAATATGCGTGCATTATTCAGCGAAACGGGGTCAATTTATACGAAGCTATTTGAAAATTGATGAGCTCATTCATTTCATCCATCCAGTGGCTGCCCATGGTATCTTAGAGCTAAAGCAGTGAGCCTTATTAAATATACTGTCAAATAAAAAAAAACTATCCAGCGACTGCATATTGATACAAATGCACTGCGTTTCGAGAACAGAACTTCAATAGTATGAAGCAATCCGATCTAACCAGTATTGTGAAACTTCCATCGACACGAAAATTAGCATTATCAATCAGTAAGTTAAAAACGCAGACTCCCGAATAAGCTTCCAATTCGTCAAGTTCAATCCCAATTACGTAAACAATTAACAAACATGAATTTGGTGAAATCTGAAATACTGTATCGGCGGATTTCATAATCTATTTATATTAATGATGAAAATTATTATTTTAATTATTTTGCGTCACCCTATTCTGTAATAAGTGATAGTTTTCCTTAGGTGTTGTATCAGTGTCAGCGTCTGTCTAGAATTGCTCGGGTAAACAGAGGTGTCAATCTGAATCAAAATGAAACCGTCGAATTAATGGAAGCCTACCATAACGCGGGAGTGTTCTTATGATTGACACGTGATCCTAGTAGGCCTTCATATTCCCCTTTTGTTGTGCGAATGTACTTGATACATATTAATTTTTGGCAATTGAAATCTAATGCTGTCGTAACAGAAATATAGAATAGGAGAAGCGTAGAGTCAGCATTGAAAGAACGGTTGGGAATTGTTATTGAGCCTATCGTTATTGAATAAAAGTATAAACACAGTCTATAGTACAAAGTGGATTAGAAGCATTGTTCGTTTTAAGAAGGCTGCCAATGGGGTTTGAACGGAATAATTGAATATTTAATACAACGAAATTGAAACACGTTCCTTAGATTTGATATTAGTTTCAGAGAGATTAGATCATACTACGATATGTTTTTGTGATATGTTCTTGAATGTTTAAATAAATTGTCTTATTTTGCTAATTTTATAAATCAATTCCTTCCTTACGATGCATTTAAAGAAGTATTTTTTGTCATTCAGACCAGAACTTAGGTACACTATTTAGTATGTTAAGTACTTAGTACTAGGTTTAAATGAAACAGAACAAAACTTCAAGTAGTAAAGTTCTGTTAAAAGTTTCCCCATACTCGTCATTTAGTGCCTTAATAAAATAGTATGACCAAAACTGTTTCATCTCTCTTAGGAGTGGCCATCAGCTAACAAAACAAATACTAATTCTAATACGGAGTGCTCCGAAGAATTAACGATGACACGTTTCACGATATGAGGTACATTGTCAAGGTACACTGTTTTACTCACAATGTACTCTTCAAGAATATCTATAAAGCTTGCAATGCTTCAAATAGAAAATCAATATCATTATAGATACTTTTTATTATTTACAAACATAGAAAATTTCTTGAAACACTAATATCTGCTCCAGCTTTGTTATACGTGATACAGAGATAATGACCCTTATTACCGGTATCACTACACGATGAAAACCAAGTGAAGTGAATGTTGGCCTTTATTAAAGAGATCACTCAAAAAAAAAAAACAATTATTTGGATGACCTTGATGTTATTATGAACATTACGTCACCTAGATATTTTTGGAAAAATAATAATAGGTAAAATCAAGTGAAGGTAAAGTGACAGTGAAAGTGGGAATGAGAACGGTAATAAGGGTCAATATCGGATACAACAAATTACGTGAAAATAAAACTATGCGATATTATTTCGATTTTGAAGTTCTAGATATTGGACAATATTATTAAGGTGTGAAGGTGAACCATTTTCAACAGAAGATGATGAAGTAGTCATCTGAAAAGAAAATCTATATCATGAACTTCAGTATAACGTTTCTAACTGGCAAACGAACTTTTGAAAAACGAGTTTTAACTCTGATTTCATGTTTTAAACGAAATAACATGTTTTACTTTTTTTATATTCAGAAACGTCACATTAAAACATGTTTTCCCTAAATAACACGATATAATTGTCAGTAAAGCACAACCCTGCTAGCATTTTCCGTCACTTTTCGATTATGTCAATTGACAAGCTGTTCAACAACAGCAGTTTTCCATAAAAGTAGCCATGTAATTATAATAAAAAAAAACTGTTTTAATCCACCTAGTGGTGTAATGACGCCTTTCTCATATCAATCTTACTATCATATATAATACTGTGGTATTCTTCAAAATAATTTTCTTCGATTCTTAAAAGAATAACCGAAATCGGTTTGTTTGACCGTCTACTGATAAAAACTATCAATTGGAAAAAATTTGAGGTCGATTTAGAAATTTTTTTAAGGTTTTTCCCCATTTTCAGTGATGGTATGCAATTTTTAACCCACTTTACCCTATATTTCCGGATCCTTTCATTTGAACCTAAGTTTGTGAAAATCGGTAGCGCCATCTATGAGAAAAGTTAGAACATTCTTTTTTTGAACATTTTACCCCATAACTCGCGAACCGGAAGTCGGATCCAAATAATATTCAGGAATTTCAGGAATTTTTATGGGACCTTAAAACTTTTCATTTGAATCTAAGTTTGTGAAAATCGATTCAGCCATCTCCGAGAAAAGTTAGTGCAAAAAAACGTTACATACACACATACGCACATACACACACACACATACACACACACACAAACACACAAACCTACACACATAGACATTTAGCGTACTCGACGAACTGAGTCGAATGGTATATGACACTCGGCCCTCCGGGCCTCGGTTCAAAAGTCGGTTTTCGTAGTGATGGATAACCTTTCTATACTAGAAACCGATTGGACCGATTTTGATCAAACTAGTCGCAAATGAAATCTTCCCGTCAGCCAGAACGCTATTGAATGGTTTTGAGATCGGATGTTTTCTTTTTTAATTTTACGAAGTTTTATGTCAAAATTTTCAGTTTTTTTACAGTATCTGTCACACTTAACATTGAAAACAGAATATGTTTTCAGACTTTGATTCCGCCCGGTAATAGCTATCCGTCTATTTTTAACGAAGATATCGACATTTTTGTGTAAGCGACTTTTCCCCCTATTCCAGCAATAGGAGTTTTGTGCATTGTATGACAAAGCAATGCTTGAAGCAACGTGAAGCACGATTTTTTTACTGTTACATACAATTGTTTTTAAGTACCAAAAATACTGTGTACAGATTCCTTTTTCATGGCATTTTGCCTCTAATCGATTTTAGCACGGTTCGTTTTTTGCAACATAATCGTTCGAAGATGACATATGTCAACCAGATAATGGCATAATTTTCGAGTTGAAAGCAGTTCCATAATTATATTGTTTTAAACTACTTACAGCAATTAATGCTGGAAGAACATAACACCCATAACAAATAATTTCACTCTATTTTTTTCGGAGATGACTCAACCGTTCTCTACAAACTCAGATTCATATGAAAAGTCGTATGCTCCCAAACAAGGTTCCTGAATTATGTTTGGTTCCGACCTCTGGCTCCGGAACTACAGGATGATATGTGAAACGAAATTAAAAGTGTGTAACTCATTTTTCTCGTAGATGCCTGAACCGATCTAAGATTCAAATGAAATATAAGAATCATCTAAGATTGAAATGAAAAGTTTTAAGATTCTATATAACATCTTGCTTTTCAGTCAGATCCAACTTCCGGTTTCGGGGATACAGGGTGAATTATATAAAAATGTCTTTTTCACATAAATTAATCAGGTTTATCGGGTTTACAGATTTGGATAGTCGATAACCAAATACACTTATCGGTTTGGGTTATGCTGGTTCCTGAATACCGGTTCTGGTAGTACCGTAAATAAACGTAAACTCTAAAGTGGAACTTACTTCGACATATCATGGAATACTTAATCGATTGTCACACTTTTAGGTTCAAATTCGATCCGATTTGCTGTTTCGACATTACAGGGTAATGATTGATTAAAATCTCAAATTGCCGCTTAAAACGACGGTCATTGAAATAATGTCATGAAAACTGAAACACCGAAGAATATTCATGCAAAAAAATGCGGATTGATAAAAAAGGTCATCTCACTGCTATGTGGATTAAGCACGTTTTTATACACAGAAATAAGCGATTAACTAAATGGTAATCTTTTACTTTTTTATCTATGACTTCTGGTCAGTCAGTAATTTTTACTTTTTTTCGGCGATACGAGTCATCCAAGTTCTGATATGTCAGAAAGTAAAGGCAAAGGTCGTTTACCAATTACTATCCGAACCGGCCGGTTCGCTTCTTTCTCTTCTTATAATCTCTAGTTAGTTTGATATCGTTAAAAACCGAAAAAACTAAATGGTAATACCAATTACTCCGAGGCATTGTGGAGAACCACATCTCTTAAAGCCGGAAATGCAATCTTTAATTTTTTCTCTGTAGATTTTCCTATTCCGAAGTGTTACAAACTATACTGTGTGTGCATAATTTCTGCGTGGTAGACATTTTTGAAGGTTGTTCCTAAACAAATTTAATAACAAACAACATGTCATGCCTATAACGTAATCCAAGTGTGAACAGTTCGGTTTTAACGTTATATTATTAAAGTTAAAACATGATATGTTCTACAGGTGTGAACATATTATAAAGGTTCAAGTTAAGCTGTTATGGAGCATTAGTAGTTCAATTTGAACTGAATAGCACTACCGGTCCGACGACAAAATGTAAAGGAAAAGATTATTTTGGCAGATTTTGTATCGTCATCGGGAGTCTGATCCGCACAGAATTTAATAGCGACCGATGTTATTTAATATAGTTATGATAAATCGATTGTTATCTGGTGGCGAGGACTGCTCTGGTTTTGCACTTTCGAGCAGAAATGGCAATGAAACACCGTTAGAATGTAGCATTTCTGCTCGAAAGGGTCAAACCAGAGCCATCAGTGTTTTTCACTGAAAAACGGCATAAGGTTGCTGTCAGATTGAAAGCGTCACGCGAAGCGTCTGGACGCGCGTGTGAGCTAGTTACATTTGATCAAAGCAAACCTGTCAGAGTGAATGCTATGCGAAAACAGTACATCGCATTGAATCGCTTCGCTTCGGACAATAACGTTTTTCAGCGCCTCGAGACTGGTGTATCTTTTAGTTCGGACTTTGCTCTCCAAAATGGCCCAAAGAGAATAATCCATTGGATTCGCATCTGGTGAATTCGAGAGCCATTGTGTGGACGTGATGAAGTTCGGAACGTTGTTTTTCAGACATTCTTGGTTCACTCGAGCTTTGTGAGACGGTGCCGAGTCCTGCTGAAACGTCCATGGTCTGCCACCGAAATGTTTGTCTGCCCACGGCTTCAAAGCAACCTCCAGAATACTACCCGATAATATGTCGCATTTACCTTGACGCCAGGCTCGAAGGTCTGAAGTTGGTTACACTTCGAGTGCCGGACCCTGTACAATTCGAGTCGGTTTGTCGAGATCGGAAAATTGTGAATGAAGAAAATCTGTATTCACTTTTTTCTGAGATGGCTTCACCAATTTCAACAAACTAAGAATCGAATAAATAATCTTGCAATTTATGTCGGTTTTTCTCTAATAACATTTTCTACAAATGTCGGATTGTTTCGCGGTCTTCGCAGATTTTCTTCCTCGTTATATTTTATACAAAAATAAGATATCCACTGGTTTTTAGAGTCTTTAGGGTGATCTCCAGCCGATTTTTTTTTGTAAAAAATCCCCTTCCCCATACTAAATCCCATACAAACTTTAAACCTTGGGTGCGAAAATATAGTTTCACAAATCGAGCAAAAATTTTGCATAGTTTCTATGGGATCCAAAAACAACACGAAAAATTTAGTGATACTAGAATCTAAATTTCTTCTCATCCTAACGGCTATACACCGGAAGTAACGATCAAAAATTTTAAAATTGTACTCGCATAGATTTCTTACAGAAAGCTGGAATAATTATCAAAAACTTAGTTTAAAATAAAAGGTCTGGTGGTTCTATATTGTAAGATGATGTCATAACAAACTTTCTTGCTTCGACTGTAATATATATGCTTAGAAGATAGTCATCATCAAACTGTTTTTTTTGTACAGTGATTAAGTTGCACCCGGTAGTTGTCCCATGAAATTGCATAAGTTCGAAGTATTCAGGACTAATAATTCGTTGGTATGGTGAAATTCGTGCTCAAAACTTCTGTCACAAGATTGTGTTTTACGAGAGCACACTGCCAGTCAAATGAACTTGTTTCATCTTCTCTCTTATTCATGATAACATCGCTAAACGTCCACTATCCGGCAAGGTTTTATAATGATATTTTCTGGTGACGCATCAAAACGTTTTTCGACTGCTCGACCAGGGGTTCATTATCCGCATTCGGCTTTGATTATGTAAATGACTGTTGACATAATCCCCACGCAAGGAAATTGTTTTTCCTTGTTGTCCACCTCCTGGATCAGGGCCACCATCGATCTGCTGGGTTTCGTAACTTTTTACCCTTTTTTCCAAAGATTTGTATCAATAAGTGAGAAAAGCACGAGTTATGGGCATTGCGAACAGATGTTTCCCTGCTGATTGGCGCGGAATGCATACAAATGATCTTTCCAGAGGTTGAGGCGGCAGCAGAGTTACATGTTGTTTCAATACAACGCACCAACGCCATCAGCGGGAGAAGTTAAATCTTGAAAGAGTATGTGAGAGAGAGAGGAAAAACGATGATCCCTTACTGTCCATGTCCAGAGGGATTATTTTAAATGGATGCACGTTCGGCCAACACGAACCCTCTGTGGTAGTGAAAATTGTAACAAAGCTGTCGTTCCGCATGCCAACATTAAATTCGAACCGTTTGAGGCATGTCAACATTAAATTTGAACCGTTTTGAGATTTAATTTACGTTAATTTCTTTTCCTGGAAAATCGTAAGCTTCAACATTTTTTTAGTCAGAACAAATGGAGTAATCAAGTTTTGTACTTTTCCACAAACAATCTTTGCAGTTATTTCTTGGTTTTGGTTTGTTCCAAGTCACTCAATTGAAGCTGTTTTCTGTAATGCCACATTAGTTTGATGGTCAGACTTGTGTGTTTTGTAGTCATAAAAATTCCCCATTCACAACACAATTTAGCGCAGACTCCATCACCCTTTTCCTTGACCGGCATTAAAAACTGCAAACCCATAAATTTAACCGTTTCCGGTGATTTACGGAGTCAATTTCCACGGGCAAGATTAGTGTACTTCGATGAGTGCGAAAAGCACAGCACGAAAAATAGCCAAAATCTGCAGTCCTGTAGAAACTTTTCGCTAGCTTCGGTGGCCTAGTGGGCGTGGGTGACCAAAATCAAGCGTCTTCGAATTCGATTGTGTTCGGTGTTTGCTCTGGTGTTGAATCCGGATAGAAGAAGACAAACATGCAGAATCTTGGGCTATTTCCTCCATTCACAGGATGTGGAAGGAGGACGGCTTGTCGTTAGGTGCAAGCGGAACTAATCATAATATATTGCGAGCATATCTGAGAACTCCCGACCACGGTAGAAGTTTTATTTTTCATTAAAATAATACAACATGGTAATAAATTCTGTCGAATTAGCTCAATTCCAAACGGATGTTGGAGAACAAACAGCAGAAGTTGCGATTCTAACAAAAGTTTTTTATATTGTGGATATTGCTTGCGACGAGAGGTAAAATGTTCTGAAACAGCTCCGCGTTTCTTGATTTTGTCTTAAGTGTATTGCTTCAGTAACGAAGGAGATGCAAGGCCGGCGAGCGGATCGCATCTCATACACTTAGAAACGGAACATATCTTTCGTTAAACCTTCGATTAACGTAAATGCCGATTTATTCTAACGAGATGGTCAGCTCATATGAAGCTTATCATACGAATCGTTATCATAATTTGGAGCTCGTTTAAGTTCCTTTTAGATATGGTCGTTGCCAAAGTTTCATTTTGCATCATTATCACTTTGCACCAAATGGAAATGGTCATGGTAAACACAGAATTTTACAAAAAATATTCACCGTTCGTTAGCATTAACAGAGCCCTGAAAATCCACACCCACCATCGTCGGTAACTATGAAAGCGAATCATGCCAATATGATGAAGCCATTAGATAACGTAATAATAAATAATTTATATTGCCAAATGTTTAGATTACGTTGTCGTCCGAGAACATTAACGTAGCGTGTGAGGGTCATTTGGGAAGTCAAATACTTATAGGCTTTTGGGAAGCTGCCTTCCACTCGTCGACAATCCGGGGGATTATGCGACGTCCTGTAAAGTTTGCCATTGTTTGATCACTGAAGGTTGAGATGCTTTCTCTTGGCGATTTCAAGAACGGTCCCATTGGAGATCAAACGAAAACTTTGTCGACGCTCTCCCCCACTCGCTATAGGAGGAAAGAAAACGAAATGATTGTTTAATGTACTGAATCAGCAAACTTTTCCTGCCAAGCTATAATCGAAAATTGGACATCGTGTGCTGATTTAATTGTCTCCAAAGTGTTTTGCTAGTGGATTGCATTATAATGTTAGTCCAACGAAAACTGTTTGATCAGGTTTGGTGATAGGAATGCAAACATAATAATTTAGATTTAATAGTTACTTAATGTACACAGAATACTTTTTGTGTTCTAAATGCGTTCACAACAAATCGGAAGTATTAGCGTCATTAACGACTCACATTGCATACACCGCACAATTTGTTTGAAGTACTTCTACAATATGGATACCGGTATACAAGCGATTGAAAGTAAACGTGTTCTTTTTGTCACGCAACATTAATTTTCAACGGGATTTCTTGGTGAAAATACTTTGGGCAGTAGGGATGTTCCAAAGCTAGATGTTAACAACTGTAAAGCGAATTAAATTATTTTTCACTTTGAGTTTATTCATTCATGAACATATTTGGAACAGCTTTTAATCGAGCGATGGGTAACTCAATTCGTTCGCGTTCCTTCTAAGTTATTGTTTGTAGTTTTATTCATTTTATACACTTCTTTTACTATCTCTGTTTTCAATTGAATTATTAGCTTAATTTTCGAATATACGTAGTCTGTAACAAAATTCAATGTAAGATATTGTAAGGGAAGACGTACTTCTGGTGACACCAAACGAGCACACATAACCTCGTTCAAAAGAAAAAGTAGTTATGCTTCTTTAAAGATTTATAAATATACCCAAAAAATAAAGTTCATATGACGGCCAAATACATGTAATTTAGGCTAAGTAGTTATGAACACAGCACCATAAAAACTACATCAGACAACCCTGGGGTTGTTGTCAAAATCACTGTTATATCATTTTGAATATAGAAACAGTTGTTTTTTATTTGTATTCCATATGTACTTATTTGTATTTAGGCGAAATATACTTTTGAAAATAATGCTTTGGAAATTTTGGTTGTTCTGAAAACGACCGTTTAGTTTTTTGGTGTTGGCGATGAGATGTGGTGATCAAGATCATCGAGCTTATCATGCTGATAAAAGTTGTCATTTTCCTCGAACTCGAAAAAATCAGCAGAATTCCGATGAACATAATTGCTTTTCCGGCCGGAGAACAACGCACAACATAAACCCATGAATGGTCCACTTATTACTGTGTACTGCAATATTTACCATAAAGTATAATATTATAAAGCTGAATTATGTTCGAACAGGTGTTTGTCTGTGAACAATCCAAAGACGTTCTATTTATTAACGGTCCGCACGGAAATCTCGACAAGCCAGTTGTCGTATGTTCGAGCCCCGACCTGGAAGGATTCTTAGTGTCAGTAGGGTCCATAGTACTAGCCATGCAATGATTCTGTACACTAAGAATCGGCTGCGAAGTCTGTTGAAACAGAAAGGTCAAATTCCACAAAAGGAATGTAATGCCAAGATTTTGCTTGACTTTTTACGGAAATCTTTAACTGTTGTGTGCTTCTATAGAAAATTTAAAGATACCGCTGGATACGTCACTACTCCGAGCAGTTAGATGTGTTACGTGTGGTTTTGTATCACACTACTGGTGGCTACTTTTCAGCACCGGACCACCAGTTCAGGGTCGTTTACCTTGTTGGTCTCCTGGAGAATCTTCACTTCACTATTTTATTGGGCGAACTTTTCTTCCCACCTGTGGTCACTGAGCGAATCGTTTGCGGCGGAAACAAGTTACACAAAAAAAACAAAATGGACGACACAGCTTGTATATAAAAAGACCGCACAATTTTAATCTTAGGCACTATATTTTGTACTAAAAAAACAATATAACATTAGACTTTTACTTGCGCAAGTTTATTTGGTCGAGATTCTTTACTCGACACTACGTTGCGGCCGTGATGCTCGTTGGTCGACTTGGTGGTACTGGCGACGTCTGCAGGGTGGCACTTGCTTCAGGGGCGATGACACAGCTACAAGATGACCAGGGTATCCAGGTAAAGCAGCAACTTTTGGCCTTTTGTAGCGAAGGCTCTGCTTTCTGAGGATAGTACCCGGAGGGGTACGGCGCACACTACTTTTACGTTACACCGCGAAGGCACTCACGTCGGGCTCAATAAACGAATTTTAACCGGCCACTTTAGCCAGTCTTAAGCGACGAATGGTCCCGAGTCAAACGTTCGTAGGCTACCTTCAATACGAATTGTTGATCCCTTTGGATCCACTCAAAAACTTTCAGACTCACTGTCACGTTTGGCGTGTGACTCGTTGCTGCAACCTTCACTCCTCCGGGTCAGAAAAATACTAGTCCCCGCTTAAGGGGTTTCCCGCGGTTTTATCGGCTTGCTGTCCATTTTCCATCCCAATTCCATCGCCGCCTTCAAAGCATGCCACCCCGCATTTCATGCTGCGATGATGACGATGATGACGACGATGACAGTGTGTAGACAGATGACGGTTACAATGTATTATCGTTTTCTGGTTGGTGTCTTGATTAATATTTGTACCTACTATACTTGTTTCCTTTTTCTAAATATTATTTAATAAGTGATATGATTTGATATATGAATTGAACAATAACAAAGATACATACATAAATTGATGAATATAAATAAATAAATAAATACTTTCGAATATAATATATAATTTAATAATGAATATGTAGTAAATAAATGTAAATGAATAAAAAAATATATAGATAAATAAATAAATAAATAAATAAATAAATAGAATAAATAATTGAACAAAACCCTACTTTTGACACCAACCTATGCTATTGAGCAGAACTTAAACGTGACTCAAACATGTAAACACGGAGTATGAACGCGATTGACGTTTAAATTCTACTCAGACATTTACTGACAATGAAATAAACAAAAATATACAATATTTGAAGTATATATACACAAGCTGGACTCAGTGACCAAAGGAACAACATTGAGACCAACGAATAACAGGTCACAGATGGAGTCGGCTCTTCCGGTACAATGTGGACTATGGATACCCTTTCAAAATTTTTTTTCTCGTATTGACAAGATGCCAAACAGGCCAGGACGCGAGGTAGTGGCTTTTTAGGCATAAGTTTAAGTTTTTGTTCATCGACGAATTCAAGTATTCTGCAAAGGGTTGAGATATACCGACTATGAAAATTCATAGTCGTTGATTGTTCGTGTAGATCTTAAAACATGTTCTCACTAAAATTTTTGGACGACTGAGAATGTTCCGAGAAAAAGATCAAAACACACAAGTTATTTATTTATTTATTTATATATTTATTTATTCGTCAAACAAATGTCAACAGAAAAAATAAAGTTACAATGGTTTCTTATATGCTACACATTATTTCTACGAATTGGTTTCAATTTTCTTTTATTTGTTTCCTGGACATAGTTAGATCGATTTTTTTCAGTTTTCGTTATAAAAGCGCATCATTTGATTAACATGATTATTTTTGGCATAATTTGTTTTATTTTTTTTTCAAGAACATTTGACGACTTCTGAGATGGCGACTAGGAGCATAAAGTTTTATTATTGAAAGCAATGATTCTAATTGTACTCGTTGAGTAATAAAGTCGTTGATGAAATAAAGCATTGTAGCTTTGTGGCGTTCTTAGTTATGTAAGTATAGTAAGTTTATGAGCATAAAACGCGCTTTATATGATGGAATAGGAAATGTAGTCCAGTTTAGTCTACGAAGCGCATACAATTATTATGACTGAAACGTTTAATGAAGCCTGACAGACTATTTGCTTTATTGACAATTGTGTTATAATGCTCCACGAAAGTAAGTCTTGAGTCTAAAAATAATTTTGCATTTTTCTATAGGTTGGTTTCCTAAATATATGTTAATATGAACTATATTTCTTAACGTTTAGTTGGATTAAGGTTTTATTGCACCAAACGTTGAATACGTTAATTTCACATTGGAATACTTCAGCATTTACAGCATTTGTTATTCCCATAAAGAGCTTCATGTCGTCTGCATATACAAGTACTTTTACATGTTTGAGTAAGAAGTAAATGTCGTTTACGTACAAGATAAAAAGAAGAGGGCCTAAATGTGAACCTTTGGGGAACACCTGAAGTGACATTTATTGATTTGAAGTATGTGTTTTGATAGCGTACAATTTGTTTACGTTTTGTGAGATATGATTCAAGCCATTCCAAAAGTTTTTGTTCAATGCCGAATTTTTTAATTTTGAATAGTAATAATGGTACGTCAATTCTGTCGAAAGTTTTGCTGAAGTCAGTATAGAAAGTTTCTACATAATTTCCATTGTCCATAGCTTCCAAAGTGAATGTATTGAATTCCAAGAGATTTGTTGACGTTGAACGACCTTTGAAAAAGCCATGTTGTTTTGGAGTTATGTAATTTCTTACTTGTGAAATATTTTTCCATTGATAAATTTTTCAAACAATCTTGGAATGCACGAGATAATGGCAATTCCTCGATAATTACGTATGAATGATTTTGAGCCTGATTTAAAGACCGGTACTAAGAAGGAGTATTTTCATGTTTCTGGAAATATTTCTGTTCTTAGAGATAAGTTGAAGAGATGGTGTAATGGTGTTGTGAGTTCAGTAGCTAATTGTTGTTGAATATTTCTTTCTTTGATAATTGATTGACACTGATGTCATTAGAAACCTCTGGAATAAAGGAAAAGTAGTCACGTTCACGATCTGTCTCGGCATATGATGTAAATTTTGCTTGGAAAAATTTTGCAAATAGATTGCAAATTTCAGTGTTACTATTTTCAGTAGTTCAGTCTAGGTTCATCTGGGAAGGAAGGTTGCTATTCTTCAGTTTTGTTTTAACATAGCTAAAGAAATTTTTGGGATGCTCTTTGATTTCGCTTTCAACTTTAAGATTATATTCTTCGTGTGCCGAGTTGATTGCTATTTTCAGGTTATTGCAAATGTCGAGGTAGTTTTGTAGATTGATAACACTTTTATATTTTCTATAAGTTTTATGTGCTTTCTGCTTTCTATTTTTCAGGTTTTTCAATTGCGGGTTGAACCAGGCAATTTGCTATTGTGACTTCTTCTTCTTTTTTTTTTACTGGTACAATTCCCGAAATTAAGTTGTTAATAATTAGATACAATTTTTCCACTTCTTCATTGCCATTTCCTTCCATACTCCAAATATTTTGCCAGTTTAATGTACTTAGTTTAAGTTTTGCTTCTTCGAAATTTGTTTTGTGGTATTCCGGCAATTCCTCGTATTCTATTTCGTTAGGGACATGTTATGCATGAAGATGAAATATTCAATTGTTGTGTGAAATGCTTAATTTTTCCAGAGTGGATTTGGTGAGGCATTCACACAGAAGTCTTCGGCACAGTTTGTGAAAAGAAGATCAAGATATGAAATTTGTTTGTTTTTTACCGAATTTATTTGATTCAAGCCGAATAAAGAAATTTTGTCGAAAAGAAGTTGTAGTGTTTCATTTTATCCTGCAATTGGAAGCAGAATGGATTCATTTCGTTCATCGGTGATGAAGTGAGCGTTTCGTTGGTTAAAGTCATCGTATATGTCTAACTTAACTTCTGGTTCCATATTCGACATAATTTTTTCTACGGTTTGAAAGAATAGCTCGAAAGTTGTTTTGTTAGCATTTTCAGGGGGAAAATACACAGAGGCAAAAATATGTTTTTGTCCTGGTATAAATACTTTGTTCCAGATATCTTCAAATTCTTCGTGTTTATTTGTTTCAATTTTGTCGGATTATAAATCAGCACTTACTGCACTCATGCCGGAATACGTTATAGTTACTACTTTCAGTTCCAAGAATGAATATTTTGTTGAAATTTCATTCTTTTTGTCTGGGCTTTTCATGCGATTGAAATTCTGACAGTAGACAAGAATTTCAATCGCATTCTGTTGTGAATGCGAAGAAATTTGAGGATTTGAATGAAGTGTAGTGTCACTTACGTCATTATGGGATACTACCTCAGTAGAGGGCGTCGTTATTCCCGAAAATTCGGCCTTGGAAAATTGTGTTCGGCTTCCCGGATTAGTTGGAGTCGGCGGATGTGTTCACTTGTCAAAAATTTCCCATAAGAGTCCAGGTCCGCCAGCGCTTCGTTAGGTTTCATTCCATATTCCTGATGGACTTCGATGAAGATTCGTAGGAGGTGGTCAGGTGTTGTTGGAAGGTCTTCTGATGCTAATAACATTTTTATACTAGTTGGTGTCATACCTTCGATGCATACTGTAGATTGTTGATTTTTCATGTATGACAAATACACAAGGACGACGTGCATTATTTTCGGGCCACGAAGTATTGCTTTCAAGAAACGTTCGTCGCCATTTGCAGATTGTGAAGTAAGACGTACAATTGGAGCACGCATTGGATCAATTTCGAATTGGCTGTCTGTATTCATGTCCTGTGATATTGCAGATGTTATTTATGTTCTGTGATATTGCAAATGTGTTCAAATAGTTAGTGGATGGTGCAGCTTCGATGTCATTGCTTCCTAAGACCGGAGTAGTGTTGTCTTGAAAACTTCTTGTTCCTTTGTGAGGGTTGATTGTTTCACCTTTTTGAAAATTTACGAATTTTGAGGCAATATCTGCACCTGGATGCCCAGAAAATTTAACCCGTGCAGTTGTTAGTAAGTCCTTGTCCAAGGGTAAGGTATATTGTAATGACATATTGTTGTTATTGTTGTGGCAGGTATTGTTACTACAGGGTCCGTCATGCAACTTTTTTTTCAAACATGCAATAAAACACAAACGATTCATCTGATTTCAAAATTTATTTTTTCCGGTTAATTGTGGAATATAATTTCATTCAAATGGCTGCCTCGGCTGGCCTTGTAGTACCCCATACGGTCGGTCCAGTTTTCCAGTACATTTTCGATTGTATGCAGCTTTATTTCAGCTATTGCTGCACGAATGTTCTCCTTCAAGAGACAATCCACTCTGGCTTGTCCATATAACACTTATCTTTGAAGCCCCCCAAAGATAATAGTCTAACGGCGTCAAATCACAGCTTCGAGGCGGCCAAACGACATCCGAATTTCGACTGATAATTCGGTCTTCGAAGACTGTGCGCAGAAGATCGATCGTAGCGTTGGCTGTGTGGCAAGGAGCGCCGTCTTGTTGGAACTAAATGGTGCCCAAGTCTTCCTCTTCGAGTAACGGGAAGAACCGATCGTTAATCATGGCGCGATAGCGCTCGCCTTTGACCGTGGGGGCACACATTCCGCAACATTACCATGATTTTCAAAGTAAAACTGCACTGTTTTCACGCGTTCCTCAAGCATATACACAACCATTTTCGTTCAGCGAAAGGATAAAACTAAGTTTCTGTCAAATCAGAAGTGACATTAAGGTTACCAATGTCGAAATAACCGCTAGTTAAAAAAAAGTTAGATGGCGGACCCTGTATTTGTGTTGAGATTGCTGTTGAAGTGCACGTTTTTGTTGCTGTTGTTGTTGTTGCTGTTGTTGTCGTGTTTGCTGTTGTAGTAGTAGTTGTTGTTTTTCCTGCGTATACTGTCATATTTGTTTCTGTTGTTGTTGTTGTTGTTGTTGAAATTTGTATTAATGTTGTTTCCGGTTCCGATGTTTCCGTCTGAGGTTTGCTTTTTCTGCTTGTTTTTCTTGCAGCCGTCGAGTGCGCTGTTTCTTGTCATACTCACTCCAGTCTCGTTTCCAGATTTTTTTTACTTCCAATGAAGCGTCAGCCACGACGACCTCGAAATGAGTGAACCAAACGAACAAAAGCTACCGCCGACACGAAAGAATACAATTGTTGTTGACTTCAGGCAGTGCAAAATTCGACCTTCGATACGAGAACTTGAAGATTTGCTTAAGGAGCAAATGCATCTTGACATTAAACGTGTGCATTTACTTCAATGCAATAAGACAAATAATGTTGTTTACATCCCGCTTTATAAAGAGTTGGATGCAATTCAATTCGCAAAAGACAATAACAATGTGCACTATGTGGAGCACGAAAACCTTAAGTACAACATTCCAGTATATATGGAAGATAGTGCTGAGCAATTCCAGAAATGCTTAGCAGATCATCAGACTCGACCTTCTCCGATTTGGATGAAACTTTGCACATGGCTTCAGTATGGCAAACCATAAGTTTTGAACCGATGGAGAGGTCAATCCGACTCACGACTGATTTTAAAAAAAGGCGCATGTATTTTTTTTTATTTAAAAGATATTTTTATTCAGGCCTATTTGCGTACAAGCTTTACGTGGCCGATTGAGCCGATTTTTTAAACAATTTTTTTTTTGAGTTGGATCTCGTTGTCACCCTTTTTCTAAGGGGAGAGGAGCTTCCATTTCCCTCCTACGAGGATTGAGGGGCACTTCGTTCGTGGTTCGTCTCGTCATCCATTGCCGCATCGATGGTATTGTTGTCGATTTCCGTCTTCTTTTCGTTGCTAGTTGCTGCAGATGCACCTTGTTGTACATTGGTTGCAATTGCTGGTTGGTTGGAGGGTAAGATGTTAACTGCAGCTGGTGTACTTTGTTCTATAGGGGATGATGATGGATTCGTTGAAGGGGATGCTTCATTGTTGTGGTGTACTGGGGTTACTTGGGGTTGGTGTGAAGGAAGCACCGTTGTCCTTTGGTGTAGTTGTCTCCTTGTCCAGTTTATCACATGCCTTACCGTAGTGAACAGCTTTTTGGCAATATTGACATGTGGCCATCTGATTGTCATGGGTAACAAGTGATTTGCACGGAATTCTTGTATCTTTACCGAAAATCACATAAGAAGGTATAGGCTTCTTCAAGTGTATGCGTAATAAACGTACGCCATTTAGAATACCGGGGAAAAAATTCTTCCACTTTTCTTTTTCGATAGAGAGAATCTCTCCGTATTGGGACATAGTTTTGCGAATATATGAATCGGTGACGCTTGAGGGAAGATCATGCACACACACTTCTATAGCACTATCTTCCATATATACTGGAATGTTGTACTTAATGTTCTCATGCTCCACACAGTGCACATTGTTATTGTCTTTTGCGAATTGAATTGCATCCTACTCTTTATAAAACTGGATGTAAATAACATTATTTGTCTTATTGCATTCAAGTAAATGCACACGTGTAATGTCAAGATGCATTTGCTCCTTAAGCAAACGTTCAAGTTCTCGAATCGAAGGTCGAATTTTGCACTGCCTGAAGTCAACAACAATTGTATTCTTTCGTGTCGGCGGTAGCTTTTGTTCGTTTTGTTCACTCATTTCGTGGTCGTTATATTGTTCATTTCACAATACTGTACTTGGTTTCTTCTGTCCCGAACGTAAGCGGTTTTGTTTTATCGACTGACTTGGATGAGATGTGAAAGCGAACTGACGTATGTATTTTTGCATTTCACAAAAATTGCCTTTTTCAAATCGTTGTAACTCGGAAACCGTTAATTATACAAAAATGGCGTTCAGGAACAAGTAGTAGGGAATCGTATGTTCACTCTTAAAAAATATATATGAATTTTTCTCAATAATTACAAATAATTCGAAAAAGTTAAATAAAAAAAATCAGGGTTTTATTTTTTTTGATAATTTTTATTTTAAAGCTGTTATTAAAAGCTACAGATTGATCCCATCCGTGCCTTTTGTAAAATGAAGAAGTTATAGCTAAAACAGTTTACGGGTGCATGCAAATGATCAAGTTCTTCTCGTTGTAATTCGGAAACCGTTAATAGTACAAAAATGGCGTCCAGGAAGAAGTTGTAGGGAATCAATAGGGCACTCTAAAAAAAATATACACTGAAAAAAAAATTGATTTTTTTCTCAATAATATCAAAATGAATCAAAAATATGAATTAAAAATTTTTTTCGATAATTTTTATTTTAAAGCTCTTATTAAAACCTACAGATCGATGGCCATCCCATCCGTGCCTTTTGAAAAATGAAGAAGTTACAGCTAAAACAATTTACAGATATATTCGAAATTTCAAGTTCTCGTTGAAAGATAATCAATCACGGTAGGACTAACGTAACTAACGGTACGTCAAAACGAACAAACACATGTAGAATCAAATAGGTGTGCCAGTTGATAACCTACTATTTACAACCGACGTACGTACCGGCGAATTGTTTACCTAAATTTTACCTGTTTCACATATAAATAGCTATGCATCGTAGAACAGATATCAGTTTATAACAAATCTCTTTCGAAACAGTTACAATACTACAATATGGTTTTCCCAAAGAGTTGTAAACCTTTTTCTGGTTTTGTGAGTTCCGGAAAATTTTTCCAATTAACAGAAACCATAATAGGAAAATTAGAAGCTCAAAAGTGCATGGTTAAATTGAATACCACGTTAAGCATTTGTGATCGCTGTCGTAGGCGGGCTTAAAAGGAAAGTCATACGTCGGAAACAGAAGGGCAGTCAACAACGGAACCACAACCATCCACATCGCGATACGATTTAGAGAAAGTACCTTCAGCAGTTTCAATCAACTCAACATCTTCTGAAACATCAGTCGCGGCGGAGTATTCAAGAGCACACAACATTGAACTCTTCAACAAGGGCATCGCAGGATTCAACATGTCCCCGATATCAACGAAGAAAACCCGGAATGGTAATTATCCTCGAGAAAAATATTTGGATATTTCAAGAGGTATAAAAAGCAAATATTCGGGTTCCCGGCGGATGAAGAAGATCCAAAATTACTCCAAACGAAAGCAGCAGAGATGGATGAAGTGATTACTAAAATGATAGAGCAGTTCGCTAAGCCTGATAGCACTAGGAATGAAAAAGTGCGTTTGTTGTCAGTCTTGCAAAACTCGTGGTCAAAGGAGAAATGATTCATGCTGTTGAAAAATATTTCAAGTATGATGATAAGAATTATTATTTAAAAAAGCTATTATGTGACTTATCAAAAAGATCCTGCTACCTCCGTGAATGCAAAAGTTGTCCAGCGACACAAGATCTGGAGAGAAACGTTTTAGACAATTTCGAGGAACGTGATTTGACTGAGATAAGATTTGAACAATGGGCTTCTACTGACAGATGTGATCTAGAGAAATTTGTCAAATCAGAAGAAAAATTTGCAGCATATTAAAAAAAAAATAAACTAGAAACACTCGTGACTTATAATTTTATTAAAAATCAGCAATCTGATTTTTTTAAAAAGGCCAAAAAAATTTAAAGACGGGAGAAATTGTAATTATTTGTGATTTTTTCAGAAAATTTTTCATTTATGCTTCAGGATGCTGTACAAAGCCACTATTGGAGCAATGATCAAGCAACCATTCATCCGTTTGAAATTTATTATAGAGAATCAGAAGAGCTTAAACAATTAACTTTTTTTTGTTTCGATTATAGAGGTTTTAACCTTAAGGTCATTCGCCTCTTCGGGACAGAAAAATTTTCTGACCCTATGTGCGGGGCTGGGGATCGAACCCAAGTGGGCTGCGTGATAGGGCATCGACTTACCCATCACGCTAATCACGGTTCAAGTGATTATTTTACACTTAATGTCATTTTTGAAAGACAAAATTCAAATTCAAAAAGCAATATTTATGTCTGACGGAGCAACCTCGCAGTACAAAAACAGAAATTTTTTTGTGTAAATTTAAATCAATGTATAACATTGATGCTGAGTGGCATATTTTTGGAACTTCTCATGGCAAAGGACCATGTAATGCACTCGGGGATAATTTAAAGCGAATGGCTCGACGTGAAAGCTTGGCTAACCTACATGAACACCCAATTACAACTGCAAAACAATTATATGCATGGGCAGAGCAGAGACGTCGAGATGCATTCACGACCATGTCTTTTTGTTACGTGTCACAAGAAGAATATGAACAGGGTGTGACCGAGTGGAGTAGTGTTTATGAGGATACCAAAATGATTCCAGGCACACAGAAATACCATTCTTTCATTCCGATTTCAGAAACCACAATCGTCACAAGACTGTATTCGAATGACGATGCACGTAGTACTCATACAATTTTCGAAAACTTAAAAACTTAAATATAATTAAGAATTATTCATGTACATGTAATAATTATAGATATAGCAAGCAAATAAACAATTAAAGGAAATTTAAATAATGGTGTTATAATTAAACATCCAAGTACAGTGTTGGTGATTGCCGAAAATTTGACAGAAGCTGGTATATTGCTATCTATATTGTATACAACATTCCGGTAGAAGATGCTACAAGAACTCGAGTCTCTCAATGCATGAACCTTGAGAGAATTTTGCTACATTTCTTCGCTCCACTTCATACTCTGAGTATTTCACGCCCTTGAAAAAATTTACAGTCTGATAATGATCGTTGCTGTGTGGAATTTCCAAAGAGAGAATCGCAAGTTAACAATTATCGCAGTAAATCGAACCGATGATTCAACTTGATAATTCTCATACTAGGTTGCAATATTTCAAAACCCTTGTGTGGAGCATTCACAGACATTTTCATAGACACAACTTATACAAAGGTTTTATGCACATAGTTAGAATAAGCGGCAATAGTAAAATGATTCTATCGCAATTATCAACTGCCAGTATAGAATCGGATCGCGAAACGAGAATAAGCGACCGTTTGTTGCTTCAGAGAGGATCCCCACAGCAGCGTGCTAACCTTTGATTCTCAGAAATGTCATCGAGAGAAATTCGCTCTCGCACTGGTGTCGATTCTATGTTAAATGAGCCATGCCAGCTTTTTGTTGTTGCGATAATTCCCGTTTCTCTTTGATGGCACTGATTCAATCGTTAAAGAGTTGCCAGTGAACGTTCTTTGATACGATAAAAGTCATCCTTGTCCAAGTATCTCATAAACAGCTAGTTTCAGAAGAAAGGATATCATGAACAAATTGATTGCCTTTAACTTTTAGAATAATATTCCACTTTTTAAATGATTATCTTTCCACGAGAACTTGAAATTTCGAATATATCTGTAAATTGTTTTAGCTGTAACTTCTTCATTTTTCAAAAGGCACGGATGGGATGGCCATCAATTTGTAGGTTTTGATAAGAGCTTTAAAATAAAAATCATCAAAAAAAAAATCGAAACTCTGATTTATTTTAATTTAGTTTTTTTGGTTCATTTTTGAATTATTAAAAAAAATTTCCTGGACGCCATTTTTGTACGATTAACGGTTTCCGAATTACAATTATCATAAAAAAATTGAAACCCTGATTTGTTTTTTATTTAACCTATTCGGATTATTTTGTAATTATTGAGAAAAAAATTAAGAATTTTTTCAGTGTATATTTTTTTTAGAGTGTCCAATTTTTTTTTCGAATATAGAGGCTTTAACATCTTAGGTCATTCGCCTCTTCGGACCAGAAAATCTTTCTGACCCTATGTGCGGGGTTGAGAATCGAACCCAGGCGGGCTGCATGAAAGGCATCGACTATCCCATCCCGCTATACCCGTCCCCATAGAGTGTCCAATCGATTCCCTACAACTTCTTCCTGAACGCCATTTTTGTACAATAAAATTCGTCTTCCTGTTCGGCTTTTCGTACCGCATGTTATGAATTGCACGAACTGTAAAAAATTCGGACATACAGCTACTTATTGTTGTAATAAATCTAAATGCATAAAATGTCAAGGGCCTCATAAGGATGATCTTTGCGGTAAAGATATCGAAAAATGTGTTTATTGTGGGGAGAGTCCTCATTATCTCTCAGTATGCGCTGCATTCAAGTTGCGTAAAGACAAAATTAGGCTTTCTTTAAATGTACGGTCCAGTGGGCTCCGTTTCACATTCACCAACAGGATTACTGAAGTTTTCAGAAATTGTAGAACTGATTTTCGTATCATTCCATATTTCTGAACCTCTAAAGACCATCATAACGGCATTCCTTCCAATAGCTAGAACTTTTTTGAAACAGTTATCTGCTCGATGGCCAGTTCTCTCAGGTTTTGTATCATTTGATGAATAATTTATCATCCGCCGCAAATGATTCAGTAACTGCCCTGCAGTGGAATTGTCGAAGCATCATGCCAAAACTTGATTCATTTAAAGTTTTGATGCATAGTAAAAATGTGATGTATTTGCTTTGTTCGAAACATGTTTTACATCAAACATAGTCTTAAATTTTAATGACTTTAACATAATACGTCTCGATAGAGACTCTCCGTATGGCCGAGTGCTTTTACGAATTTAGAAATGTTACTTCTTTTATAGATTAAAAATTCTTTCGACTTCTAGTACATAAGTTGTTGCTGGTCAATTAAACATTCAAGGAAAGGACATTTGCATTGCTTCGGTATATATTCCTCCAAGAGCACAAGTTGGACAGCGACAGCCCAATGAAATAGTCCAAAACTTTTCTGCTCCACGTTTGATTCTGGGAGCTTTCAATCAATTCGCACGGAATGATGTGGGGTTTCGTTTACAATGATAACAGATCATCTTTAATATATAATATTTGCGGCAATTTTAGCACGACGGTATTAAATATGGGTAGCATGACACGGATTACAAGACCTCCTGCACGTCCAAGTGCATTAGATTTATCTCTTTGCTTGACTTCAATGCGCAATAGCAAATGTATTGCTAATTCAGTTAATATTCCATATGATTTGACGAAAAATGATGACTGGATTAAATACCAAAGTAATATTTCAAGCGTCTTAAATTCAATGGAAGAGCTCCCCCCACTTGAAGAATATGACTTCCTCGCTTGTTCGATTCTGGAGGCTGCAGAACAAGCCCAAACCGAACGATTTCTTGGTCCATCGTCTAACAAAAGGCCCCAAACTCCAAAGAGTGCTCAGATGCTAAACACGCGAAACAAAACGTTTCAAGACGTTTTTAAAACGAGGAGGAGGAACTCCTCAGAATTTTGAAAAATTCTTGACTTTAGAAACCAAGTACAAGAGCATACTTCGGGCATAGAGATGTAGCTATTGGAGACATTTTGTCGAAGGTTTGTCAAGAGAAACCACAATGAGAACTCTTTGGAATACGGCCAACGTAATCGTAACGTAGGAAATGAGAGTGAGGAATACTCGACCGATGGACATTTGATTTTGCGAGGAAAGTTTGTCCAGATTTTGTTCCTACGCATAGCATTATTAGGGAGTCTTCTCCAAATAATGGTTCCATTGATAGTCCCTTTTCCTTCTCTTGATGGAATTTTTCATAGCACTCATGTCTTGTAACAATAACACTCCTGGGTTGGACAGAATTAAATTCAACTTAGTGAAGACCCTGCCCGACCTTGCAAAAGACGTTTGTTGGAATTGTTCAACAAGTTTCTTGAGCAAGATATTGTTCCACCTGACTGGAGGCAAATGAAAGTTATTGCCATTCAAAATCCGGGGAAGCCAGGTTCCAAACACAACTCATCTAGACCCATTGCAATGTTGGCCTGCATCAAAAAATTTTTCGAAAAAATTATTCAGATACTCAGTTTGACTTCCGTAGAAATTAAGGGGAGAATGATTACCTCGCATTACTTTCGTCTGATATCCAAATTGCCTTCGCTCAAAAACAACAAATGGCATTTGTATTTTTAGACTTTAAAGGAGCATTTGATTCATTTTCCATTGATGTTCTTTTAGACAAGCTCCATAAACATGGACATCCAGCGATTATAAATAATTATTTGCACAACCTTTTGTCAGAGAAGCGCATGGATTTTTCACATGGTGATTTGGCAACATTCAGAATAAGCTACATGGGTCTCCCGCAAGGCTCATGCCTCAGTCCGCTCCTCTATAATTTTTACGTGAATGACATTGACAGCTGTCTAGTAACCCCATGTACACTAAGACAATTGGCAGATGATGGCGTGGTTTCAGTTACTGGACCCAAAGCTATTGATCTTCAAAAACCATTGCAAGATACCTTAGATAACTTGTCCGTTTGGGCTGTTCATCTTGGTATCGAATTCTCTGCGGCGAAAATAGAGCTGGTCGTCTTTTCTAGAAAGCATCATTCCGCACAGCTTCAGCTTCATATGATGGAAAGAATAATCCAACAGGTTTTGACTTTCAAATACCTCGGGGTGTGGTTTGATTACAAATGAACGTGGGGAGGACACATTAGGTTTCTGATAACAAAATTCCAACAAAGAGTAAATTTTCTTCAAACAGTAACAGGATCTTGGTGGGGTGGTCATCCGGAAGATCTAATTAAATTCAGTATCAGACAACGATATTTTCAGTGATGGAATATGGATGCGTTTGCTTTCGTACCGCTGCAAACTCTCATATCATCAAACTTGAGCGAATTCAGTATCGTTGTTTGCAAATTGCTTTAAGCTGTATCCTTCGACACATACAATGAGTCTTGAAGTTCTGGCGGGAGTTTTTCCATTGAAAGATCGTTTTTGGGAGCTTTCATCGCGACTGCCAATAAGATGTGAGGTATTGAATCCGCTGGTTATCAATAACTTCGAAAGACTAGTCGAGCTTCAATCTCAAACAAGATTCGTGACAGTATATTTTAACCATATGTCACAGAAAATCGACCCTTCAAGATATATTCCTATTCGTGACAGCCTCCTAAACGTCCCTCACTCAACTTTATTTTTCGACACATCCATGCAGCGCGAAGTTCGTGGAAACCCGGAACAGCTACGTTCGATGGAAATCCCAAAAATATTTACAAGTAAGTCCAGGCATATTGACTCTGAGAAAATATTTTACACGGACGAATCACGAATTGACGAGGCTACTGGGTTTGGTATATTCAACAATAAGGTTTCGGCTTCATTTAGGCTTCAAGAACCTGCATCTGTTTATATAGCAGAGTTAGCAGCAGTTCATTATAGCTTGAGTGTAATCATCACATTATCTCCAAACCATTATTTTCTCTTCACAGATAGTCTGATCGCAATTGAAGCCATTCGCTCAAACGCTGCTGGCAAAAATGAACCGTTTTTCTTGGGCAAAATAAAACAGTGCCTGAAAGGTATCTTGAATAATAATTATCACATCACAATAGTTTGAGTCCCGGCACATTGGTCCATTCCAAGTCATGAAAGAGCCGATATTTTAACCAAATGTGGTGCTATTGAGGGTGAAATTATTGAGGGAAAGATTGCTTTCAAAGAATTCTACAGCGTGTCTTGCCAAAAAACGCTGGCAAGCTTGGGATAAAGATGATCTGGGTCGGTGGATGCACTTAATTATTCCTAAAATATTGACAAAGGCATGGTTCAGGGGACTGGATGTGAGTAGGGACTTCATTCGTGTGATGTTCAGACTCATGTTCGAACACTACACGTTAGATGCATATCTCCTTCGAATTGGACTTTCCGAGACTAATCATTGTGCTTGTGGCGAAGGTTATCGCGATATTGATAATGTCGTTTGGACAAGCGTGGAGTATCGTGATGTCAGATCTCAGCTAATAAATTCTTTGCGTACCCAAGGTAGACTATCCAATGACCCAGTTAACGACATTATTGCTAGGTCACACCTATCTTACATGAAACTTATTTATCATTGCATTAAGTCCATTGGAGTTCCTATTTAAATTATATTTTATGTTAGACTTCTTTCTCTTTCATGAGTTCAACCAATAGACGGCTATCTTATATTGAATAAAAGTGATGAACTGATATAAACAAACCTGAAATATTTATAAGGTCATGTACAAAATAAATGTATTTTATAAATTGTAATTTATAATAGCAAATCGCTTGATAAAAACAGTGTTTAGATTAATTAATGAATACCAACATACTAATATGATATCCGAAATGTATTAGGTTTAAAGTACTATGTATTGTGGATGCCACGGCGGAGAAAAATTTATGTATATTGCCTATGAAATAAACGTATTTATGGGAAAAAAATCAATTGTGCTTTTCACTCATTGTAAGATAATCACAGGAGCTCGTCCGTTACAGTTCTTCGGTTCAAAGATTACTGTAGTTGATCAAGTTAAATACGTCGGGGTCATTCTTGATTCAAAACTGAATTGGTCTGCTCACATTGTGTTCAGGATTAAAAGAGCTTGCATGGCTTTCGGCCAATGCAGACTAGCTTTCGGAAAATCATAGGGACTCTAACCCAGATACATTCATTGGATCTACACAACTGTTGTTAGGCCAATTTTAGCATATGGATGTCTTGTAGAGTGGCAGAAAGAAGCAGTTGCGACAGTTCAGTCAAAGCTAAATCATTTCCAAAGGATGGTCCTGATGGCTTTGACAGGAGCATTCATGACAACTCCTACTGCTGCTCTAGAGGCCCTAATGTGTATTAAACCACTACACGTGTTCCTAAAACAAGAAGCATTACCTTGTGCATACCGTCTTAAGGTTACAGGGCTTTGGAACAGTAACCCTATAGACTATTCTACTAGCCACACTCGCTTGTGGTCTCAAATGATTACGTGGGATGAGTATTTACCCGCTTCTAGTGACTCAACTCTCACATGCAGTTTTCCTTTCAAAACATTCAATGTGAGCTATCTTCTTCGTGAGGAATGGTTGTCTGGTTATTTGGAACGACAACTTGATGAACACATAGTTTGTTATACACACGGTTCTCTGTTGAATGGTCGTGCTGGTGCTGGTATACCTCATTTGAATTTAGGTTAGTGAAAATCTATTCGATCATATGTGAGAAAGTGAAGTTAGTTCCATTCTATCACATTTGATTACTACTGTCGGTACTTTCGGAACCGAAAACTGAATGTCGGTATAGTGGCATTCGGTTCATTCAACCATACACTAATATCACCTACAATTTTTTCACGATTGTCTATGACGATTTGAATTTTGGAAAAAAATGTACCGGTAGTCGGACATGGATAAAATTCAGCAAATCAATAAAGGGACTATCAATGGTTTATTTGGTTACAGACACTTATGGCCTGCAAACTAGAAAAAATTCACTAGCCAATATGAAGAGGAGGCTCATAAAAAAATTCTTTTAAGTGACATTTTTAATTAATCACCCGGGGTTTAATCCGAACGAAAAGTGATGATGGTGAAAATCGATTCAGTCATCTCCGAGAAAAGTGAGTGAACCAGAAATGATAGCCATTTGATCTTCAAACTTGATCCACAATTCAATAGTATCTAAGTGAGCCTAGGCGTGCTTAAATCGGCTTACCCATCTCTGAGAAAATTGAGCTGTAAAAACCAACGCGTTTGATCAGTTATGTCAATTACACCATTATATCTCCGAAACCAGAAATCACAACCATTTGATCTTTAAACATGATTCACAATTTAATAGTATCTTTTAAACGAGCCTAGACGTGTTCAAACTGGCAGAGCCATCTCTGAGAAAATTGAGCGAAAAAAAAACGTCACTTATACCATTATATCTCCGAAACCAGATATGATAACCAAGTAGCTTACAAGCGTGTTTGCGCTTGTTGAAATCGGTTCAGCCATCTCCGAGAATATTGATCGGTAAAATTTGTGAAAAGCGCTCACAATTTTCCGATCTTATCGAGCTGAGTCGAATGTTATGTATGTAACACTATGATCTTTCGAGGATCCGTTCAAATGTCGGTTTTCAAGTAAATCTATTACCTTTCTAAAGAGAAAGGCAAAATAAAACAGAGTTTCGTACCGAGAGGTTTAGAGCCATATTGCTGTTCGATCCAGCTCATGTACCCTATGTGTGCGAATAAATGAGAGAAAAAATACCATGCAACGGAACGGAACTAACCTTCAGCTATACAACAATTACAAAGATAGGATATTACCCGTAGGTTTCTGGGACTACCTTCACTTGCTGATCGAATCAAATGAAATAATCGATCTTACGTTTTCCAGAGCAGTATGGACTACAAGATAAATTCAATGCACATCAAAGCTGCTTAAGTTCCGTTCTTTTTACCAAAGATTGATATTTATTTCTAATAAAATATTTCAAATATTCTTTGAGTTTGTTTGCATCGATATAATGATTCTTGAACATCCCAAGAAGTAAGCACCGCTGCAGGTCTGAGCTTTCAAGCCTGAAAAGTTCTTCTATGTCAACTTGTTTTTCACATCACATTTTACGGTTATGGCCACAATGAGAAGCCATTCTACAATCCGTTCGGTGCGCTTAGGAGCCATTCCGTTAATACCTATACATATATGCTTGGTAGTAATAGGCTCGAGCTGGTGAACGTGGGAAAATCAAAATCTCTCCGTGAGTAATTCTTAATTTGAAAAGTTTTTCACAACACTTTTATGCTCTGCATGTAAGCAGTGTGCGGGTGGCACAGTCCAAGCTACGATGAATACGTTTCAGAATTTTCTAGAATTTTGTTTTACTACTGTCAGTCTAAATTTATGATTTGATAAATTTACTTGTGAAGAACAGATGTTTGAAGTATGTGAAGCTCTTTGACGAAAGATTAACCTGCTATGAGGATGTCCGACTTAGACTTCACTTATTAAGTTTCCAATGCAATCCAGTGCAAGTAAGAGTTGCAATTGATTTTCGCAAAAAATTCTTCATAAAAGTTCTATTAGAATATCTAAATTATAATGTAGTCTTCTTGGATAATTTTTCGGACCGGAATGGAAAATCGCTGTAAAACGGTTGTGGTTGTTTTCTAAGCCTGGCAAAAGTTTCAGACACAATTTTAGATAGAAGCAAAACTGGTAGCCACCAAGCGTTTTTAAATGACGATGCCATGAAAATGAAAAAAATGACTACTTCTCTGCTGCTTTTACATAAATTTTATTATTGTTCAACCTTCTACAGAATTCTTCCATTTTCAGTGCTAAACGAGTAGCAACAGAAATAGGATCTATTGCCAAATGCAAAGAATTAATTAATTACAATTTTCCGCTCAGCTTCTTTCGTTGGATCATTTTATTCGTTATGGCAAAAGGGCCATTTACTTAATTTGCATTCTTTTTTAAACATCGCCAACTTTTACTTTTTTTTTATTTTTAGCAGCTCGGTGGCTGGGGTTGTTGTCCCGAAAGGTTAGATAACACTTTTCTTGCTGTAGCGCTGATTTTTAAATTTTGTTTTCCAATCTCGATCTCCTCTTTATTTTTATGAAATTGAATAATCAAAAACTAGTTAAAATTTGAAATCAAATAGTTTCAAAATAGTTTGATCCAGATTGACTTTTTTCGATAACTCGATAATGACAAGAAATTATATCAAAAGTGTCAAACTTTTTTCCGTCTTAAAGCAAATTTACCTGATGTTCCTTTGAAGGGATCAGTAGATTGTTGCCAGGCAAAAGAAGAACAAAAATCTTCCCACGCTCTTTAAAAATCTTCGCATCTTTCTTTTCTCTCTTCACGTTCCTTCTACCTTTAAACATCATCTGCTTATTGTGTTGGAATACTATAGTCATGCAGGTGTTCCATTTTTATTGCGCTAGAGTATTACACAATCGTTGTCCTTGTTAAGGCACGTGAGAAAGTTTTACTTATTGGCGTAATTTCGACACACTTTTTGTATAACAGAAGCTGACACGTTACCCATGTTTCCGTTCAATACCACCTTGTTCAAAAGTAAAATAAATTAGGGTAGTTGGAAAATACTTTGGGTGATTGTTTGTTTTGAACCTCAAAGAAAATCGTAATAATAAATTAAATCTTCCAAGACTAGAATGTAACTAGAGGAAGTTTTCTGGAGAATCACGATTAGCACCCAGTAAGTCAAGCAATATGATTACCGATTGCCAAATTGCACAAATCAAATACAGAACTCGTATGTGTTGTCATACAACCTTAATAAGCTTCCAGTGATCATTTTGCTTTTGTTTCCTTCTCTAGTGTATGCTGTCCAATGATGTGAATGATGTGAAGTGAAGCCACCATCAGTTCAAGGACTTGCCAGTGGATGCGGGTAGACTTACAGTAGCCCCGATATGACTCATCCATTCACCTTCTTAATATAGCTGTTACCGAAAAGCGAACAAAAAGGGTTGGGCGGATATGTAAGTAGAGTCACTTACTCGCATTCCGCGGGAATAAAAGATGCTCTTCCAACCATAATATCCAGTGCATGGATGAAGCATATCGCTATACCTGCTTGAACCCGCCTGATGGTTTGTTTAAGAAGGGCGCGTCAGACTCATTTCAAACCTTCAGAAGGAAACAAGTTCCCTTCAAGTGACTTGGGCTGCCTATCCACAATCCCTCGTCAAGTCATCAACTCGTCCGATGCCCTGATGCTCCCTCCCCTTTACGTCCTCGTGCATAATGTTTTATATTGATAAATACAATGAAACATAGTGTAATGAAATTAATATAACATAAAATGATATAATAGTTTACAAAATAATGTAATATAACATAATATAATATAATATATTATAAAACAATACATAAAATAACAGTTAATGTAGTGTCAGTTACGCTCTTCTATCTTCGCAATACTGCAGGAAGTAGAATATTTCTCTTCTAATAACAATTATTATCCACATCTATAACAATAATATGTGTTATTATTATTGATGACAAATTAATAATAATAACAATAAATATAATAATGAAAATAATAATAAAAAACAATATAATATAGTAAAATGAATTATATAATAAATAATAGAATGAATAAAATGATATGTTGCGATATGCTATGATATTATATTACTTGAATTTATGTCATTTCTCATCCTCTCATTCTGCCATCAACGCATTCCATCGACCAATTGTCACCACAGACACACGTGTAGACATGAAACAGGAAGCAGTGAGGACCAAGCTCACCTTGTGACGACCTTGATATTTAGTTAAAAGTTACTTTAAAAATGATAACTTATAAGAAAAACAAATTTAAATTTTGCGCAGAGGTACGTAGTACTACTCATAATATAACATAATGCAATACAATATAACAACCCACAAGCCATTTCGCACCCTCTCATTCTGCTACTAACGCAGAAGGCGATAGCACCCAGTCGACGCCGTTCTATTGACCAAATGTTATCATAGACGCACGGGGAGGCATGAGATAGGGACTTGTGAGGACTTAGTTATCTCACCATTTGACGACCTTCTCTAGTGTATGCTGTCCAATGATAATATATTGATGTTATCCCATCTTGCCGTGTAGATCGTTCTCATCCTATTTTCAATGGCTGCATTATATCAATAATGAATAATTTACATTTTTCACATACTTTTCCCATTAGTAAAGCAAGTAATTCTAAACTCTACCATTTAACTTAATTTGAAGAATTTATTCAAATTTCCATGAAGAAGATAGCACCCAGTGGACGCCGTTCCCGATGTCATCATACTCATACGGGAAGGCTAGAGATAGAAACTTGTGGGAATTTAATTGTCTTACTTTTAGACGACCCGTCATTTTACTCTAATTTATATTATTATTTTTCCTTTCAATCATTTGTTTTAAAGAGAGTTAATCATTTTATAGTATCCTCCAAAAATACAATTTAATGGACTGTTTCAATCCATAGTCAACATCCTTCAATTTAATCCATTAAACAGACGATAACAACACAATATTGATTTGGTTTCTGTTTACTTCCTCCCCATGATTCCCATCCCAGAACAATAAAAACCAAACCGGTGATTTCAGAACAAAATTTTCCGACCGGTGGACTAAGGTTTATTCTTCCTGGAACTCGCCTGGATGAACATTCCACCACAGTTATCTCCAGAATTGGTAACAGGAAAATATCACGGATTCATATCTTCTGAAACGGAAATTAAACTTTTCCCCGTTTTCTCACTCCATTCACGGCAATGACTTGACGAATGTTCATCAGTAATTCTTGCTTGTCCCGTGCCTAGGGCTATTTCCCAAACTTCTCACTCACCCTCGATCAGTCGGACAGGGAGCGGCTTGTGTTTGACTATCTTGTATGTACAAAGCTAACAATAATGGCATAAGGAGCTGTTAATAAAAGACGTTACGCTTTTTTTGACGATTTTTGACTCCCAATCCCCCCTTTGTCACAAATTGTCACAGAAGCAAAGACCCCCCACCACCCCTATATCACATGTCACGAATTCAAAATAAATTAAATTCATCTCAATACATACTCAATATGTTTGACAAACCATACAAATATGAGGGAAAAATCGATTTATTACATGCTGTCATTAGATTAAAAAATATTCCTAAAACTACAAAATCATCGGAATTATTTTATATATATCAATTATATAAATTAACAAAAGTATTTGGTTGGATTGATGAAACATTTAAATCATCTGTTTTATTCCTCCTAGGGGTACACAGATATATTATTGTTTTAGGTAAGGAATAATATTTCCTTAGTGTAGCATACAGGGCTGAGAAAATAAAGACCAAAACCTCATCAAAACGAGATCACTGTCGGAGAATCTATTCATGATCAGTTGATAAGTGAATTTTAAATCACATCGATCAATTCCGGTACTGATCTTCCGTCACACAATGGGTAGTGATTTTGAGCTAAAATGATTCTTGATTTATGTAAGTTCAATCATTGGATGATTCGATAAGCTTTGATGTTGGTGGTGGAAAATCACATATGATCAAGATAAGACATGACATGATCTAACATACGTCTGAAATCGTTGATCTCCCGCCCTTTTTCAAATGGAGTACAATTGAATGAACTGCATCAGAATCAGATAAGAGAAATTCTTATGATGTACTATTATCAATGCTAGAAAATCTAATTACTGAAAAAATTGTCAGTGCATAACTTAAGTTAAACCGTTTGAAGGCATCTTTTTCTATTTTACTCATACTAGACAAAATTTATTAATTTCGCTAAGTTACTCGTTCCCCTGTGCACTTTTGCTGATCACAACAGAAATGATTTCCTGCATCATTCAATTCCGAATTTACAAGAAGAAGCTTTTACATCAACAAACTCACGTTTTCCTATAGAATGTAAACGTTTATTGTGGAGATTTTTTCAGGAAATAGAGCAAAGCAGTAATATAATTAGGTATTTCAAAAATGCGCTTAATGAAAATATTGGACGTCACATTCCAAAAACCTCCCACCCATCCCCCTGTCACAAAAGGTCACGTTTTATGAAACACCTCCCTCCCCCTTGCGGCGTGACGTCTTTTATGGATAGCCCCTAAGGCAAAATGAACCGGCGAAACACTTTATTCAACGATTTATTAATTTTAGTTGGTTTGACGTAAAGCCGCCAAAACTAAGTTCAGTTTTTGCAATGACTGAGCGGAAATATATATTGGAGAAGCCAAATGAATGGAAAACTAACAGAAAAGATGATTTATTGGAAAAAGATACGCTCAGACAGGACTCAAACCTGCGTTCTTATGCATTTCGTGCATACGCGCAACCATTTCGCCACTCTAAATCTCAGAAATCATCTTTTCTGTTAGTTTTTCATTCATTTGGCTTCTTCAGTATATGTTTCCTCTCAGTCATTGCAAAAACTGAATTTAGTTATGGCGGCTCTACGTCAAACCAACTAAAATTAATAAATCGTTCAAAACAATTGCGGTTTGATTTTCCGTAACAATCTGCTTCTGGTAGGAAAGGGCAGACATCTTTTCTGTTAGTTTTTCATTTATTTGGCTTGTCCAGTATATGTTTCCGCTCAGTCATTGCAAAAACTTTATTCAAGTCAATCAAAAAAAGATGCATCCCCTTCTTACGTATTTATTTTTTATTGCAGAAGCTTGGCGAGAAAAAAAAGCATAAATAGATTACTTCTGGCGAATCATATTCTGGATAGTCTTCGACGACTATTATTTGCGTACACATTACTTAGAGAAAACAGTGAACAAAATTGTTTGCTTTCAAACGCAAGCGAGTCAAGGAGTATTTTCGTGCCGATGGCTGAATGACTGCAGGAGCCTAACAAAGGTAGTCGTAAACGAAACATTTGTAGGTTTTGGCCTTGCGGAGTTCAAAACTCCGTATCGCAGTTAAATTAAACTAATTAAAGGCATAGACACAAAATATGACTATTTTTTATATAATACACCATATAACCGGTCAGCGTCGAGCGATGACTTCATATTTTTCACATTATATGAATCTCAGCTAAAGCCATTAAAAGTAAATTCAATTCTATCTATTTAATCTCATACAATACTTAATTTTTATAATGTGAGTTCATCACACTGTCAAGCGAAGTACATTATTTTTCTTATCTCTCTTGAATATTGACGATTATGGGCCATTTATTGGTTCTGTAAATTATAGATTAGTCATTTATTTTACCCCGGTTTCAACCATTTCAAGTATCTGAATTTCAATTGCGGGATAATGTAACTATAGCATCTTCATTCTACGAGATAGGACCTCATAAGACGGATAATGCAGTTGGGATATCCGGCGTTGAAAATTCGGATGTTGAAAATTGTCACAAAAAAAATCGTATGCTGGAAAAATCACTGGAAAAACCAGCTTGATCACTGTCAAATAGTTGGATTTTTATCCATTGGATTTTACCAGATTTGAATCTGAAAATGTTAAATTGTTTATTGCATTTTTCCAGGCATCATTGCAGGATTCTGGTCAGAGCTCTGACTGGATATTACAAACTCAACCATCACATGACTACTCTTTAGCATGCTGAGTATTATTTTTGTGATTTATGTAAGTGCGATTACATACTAAAGACTGTAAAGACTGTCCCAGAAAGTGCCATTTCGCAATGGTTCAGAATCTGTCAATTTTTATGGCTGCGTCCTGTTGTTTACATCCTTCTCTAACCAGTCTGCAGTTGTTTATTCGCTTTCATTAGTTTGTTTCGAAATGCGTGGACTTCCAGCAGAACAACGACAAAAAATTGTGTACAAATGGTGCACAGAACTCGGTCTGTCACTGAGAAAGATAACATGAATAGAAGGAGTAAGTGAAAAAGCCGTGCGAAATACAATCAGGAAGTTCGATGAGGATAACACCTTTGAGGTTAAATCGAAAACGGATCGAAAAAAAGGTCCTGCTAACCCTCAGTTGGATAAACGTATACTGAAGGCGTTTGAGCAAAAGAAGGAGGTTTCAGTTCTGGATGTGGCCAAAAAAGAGGGCACTTCGAAGTCAAATGTTCTTCGTGCTAAAGAACGTTTGAATCTTCGAACATGTAAGAAGCAGAAACAACCAAAACGTTCAGTTCGGTTTTACATCTCCTCCAAGTCAGTCGATAAAACAAAACCGCTTACGTTGGAAACAGAAGAAACCAAGTACAGTATTGTGTAGTGAACAATAGACCTCGAAAATGAGTGAACCAAACGAACAAAAGCTACCGCCGACACGAAAGAATACAATTGTTGTTGACTTTAGGCAGTGCAAAATTCGACCTTCGATACGAGAACTTGAAGGTTTGCTTAAGGAGCAAATGCAGCTGGACATTAAACGTGTGCATTTACTTCAATGCAATAAGACGAATAATGTTGTTTACATCCAGTTTTATAAAGAGTTGGATGCAATTCAATTCGCAAAAGACAATAACAATGTGCACTATGTGGAACACGAGAACATTAGGTACAACATTCTAGTATATATGGATGATAGTGCTATAGAAGTGCGTGTGCATGATCTTCACTCGAGCGTCACCGATTATTATATTCGCAAAACTATGTCCCAATACGAAGAGATTCTCTCTATCGAAAAAGAAAAGTGGAAGAATTTTTTCCCCGGTATTCTAAATGACGTACGTGTATTACGCATACACTTGAAGAAGCCTATACCTTCTTATGTGATTTTCGGTCAAGATACAAGAATTCCGTGCAAATCACTTGTTACCTATGACAATCAGATGGCCACATGTCAGTATTGTCAAAAAGCTGTTCACTACGGTAAGCCATGTGATAAACTGGACAAGGAGACAACTACACCAAAGGACAACAGTGCTTCCGTCACACCAACCCAAAGCAATCCCAGTACACCTGTGACAGTCACCAACAACAGTGAAGCATCCACTTCAACGAAACAATCCAACGTATCCCCTATAGAACAAAGTGCATTAACTGCAGTGAACAACTTACCATCCAACCAACCAGCAACAGCAAACAATGTACAACAAGGCTCATCTCCAGCAACTAGCAATGAAACCAACAACAATACCATCGATGTGGCAATGGATGACGAGACGAACCACGAACGAAGTGTCCCTCAATACTCGCAGGAGGGAAATGGAAGCTCCTCTCCCCCTAGAAAAAGGGTGACAACGAGATCCAACTCAAAAAAAATTTATTTAAAAAATCGGCTCAATCGGCCACGTAAAGCTTGTACGCATATAGCTCTGAATAAATCTTTTAAATAAAAAAAAACCAAAACGTAGTCCGAAACAAAAAACATCGATCAGACCGAGGGTTCGAAAGTTGTACAATACGTTTCTTGCTGGGAATTTGAACTTCATAATCATGGACGACGAAACCTACGTAAAACTCGATTAGAAATCCTTGCCGAGACCTCAATATTGTACGGTGCGAGAAGGGCAAGTGTTAAACCAGTCCGAGACATCGATAGAAGTCGAAAAATTTGGTAAGAAAGCTATGGTCTGGCAAGCAATTTGTTGCTGTGGTAAGATTTCGAAACCCACCCACTTCATCACCACTGCTTCAATGAACAGCGAAATATACATCAAGGAATGTGTACAAAAACGACTTCTACCCATGATTCGAAGCCACAAGGATCCTGTTGTCTTCTGGCCAGATCTTGCTTCTTGCCACTACTTGAAATCAACGGTAGAATGGTATACTACCAAAAATGTCACTTTCGTCCCAAAAGACATGAATCCACCAAGTTGCCCACAACTTCGACCAATTGAGGAATTTTGGGCATTAACGAAGGCACATCTTAGGAAACATGTCTTGGCAGCCGAAACCATTCAACAGTTTTAAAAAGATTGGAAAAAAGTGTCAAAACTTGTCGCCAAGAAGTTTGTACGGAATTTAATGAGGAACGTTCGCAAGAAGGTGCGCCAGCTAGGCTACAATGGCTAGGTAGCAAATCTTGAGAAATATATTTTGTTGTTGTAGTCTAATATTATCAGTATATCGAATAAAATTTGAATAACTAACACTTGTGAATTATTTACAACGAAATCAAAGTGCGTCCATACTTTCTGGGACAGTCTTTAACTGGCTCGCATTGACGCAACTATATATTCGGGTTTTTGTTTATCCATATACGGTTGAATGTATGGTGAGCTAAAGGTTATTCTATCGTTTCTCACCCTATATCGTAAGGAGCAATAGTTAGAGGAGTTCATCGTTCTTTCTGTAGTGAATGAATCCCTTTTGTTCCTACCTGAAAAGGTTTTAGCAGATCGCCTTTCGTGAATGCAAAACGATTTATTTCTTTTTGTTTTGTACTGTTTTTCCACCTCACCCATTTCACACTTCCCTTCCATGTTTCTATTATACTTTCCTTTCCATCAGGGAAATAATGAGAAGTCACAGTAAGGCACAAATCTCCAAATACACCCAAACCTCCGTTTACGTAAACTTTTTTTTACGTTACCTCTTTTTACGTAACTCTTTTTACGAACGAAATCCCAAATAACGTAAACTTTTTTTTTACGAACCTACTTCGTAAAAAGAGGTTTTTGCATACAATGAAAATCATTTCCCGCTCATTTATATTCCATGGAAATTACTACAATATTAGTATTTTCGGAACGGGTTTGATGAGTAGGTGTCAGAAAACGATGTTCGAGGTGGTTTTGAATTCCAAGATGGCGACTTCCGGTTTATTGATATTCCTTGAAAACCCTTACAATATGGATATTTTTGGAACGAGTTTGATAAGTAGATGTCGGAAAACGGTCGGACTTCCGGTTTATTGATATTCCATGAAAACTCTTATAATACGGGCATTTTTGAAACGGGTTTGATGAATACATGTCGGAAAACGATGTTTGAGGTGGTTCTGAATTCCAAGATGACATAGACATCTTTTCCAGTTTTTTATATGCAGAATTTCACTTCATTATGATACTTGTACAGCAATTTCAACAGTCTTGATAATTTGAAACTGGTTTGTCTGGAATTTTAATCTTTTTTCTGCTTAATCCGGGTATAATTTAGATTACCTGACGATATTTGGCTACTGCTTCAAAAATTAGAGAAATATCGACACCAATTATAGGGATTTTCAAGAAATAATCGGAAGCCGCCATTTTTTATTTCAGAATGACCTCAAACAGCCTGAGGGTGTTTCCCGCGGACCCACAAGGACCGAAGGATGCGTTCAGCATAGATATTTACCAACGCCATCTGGAAGACTCGTACAATATTCAATTCATCGACCACTGCCGATCGCCAACTGGAGCGAGCTGGATTTTCGAGAATCTAAGATGACATATTCTAATGATACTATTCAAGTTTTAAGTTAGTCGTTAATTAAGATTGGAAAATGACCCTGGCCTCTTAGAGCTTAAGTAGTGTGTTTAAAAATATATTGTAATATTGAACACTAAAAAAAGCATATGAATTGCGCAAGGACTTTACTTTATACTTAATAGATATTTTTATTCAGACCTTTTTGTGTACAAGCATTACGAGGCCGATTGAGCAGATTTTTTAATTACCCTATTTTTAATATTGGATCTCGTTATAACCCTTTTTCTTGGGGGAGAGGAGCTTCCATTTACATTTAGCAATTAAGCGGCACATTGTTCGTGGCGCATTATGCATACGTAACAGTCGCACGCCATTCCGGATACAGGGGAAAAATCTGCCATACTTAATTTCTCCGTGCTGCGACATTTTTTTTCTCGAACGAAATGATCACTGACCTTGCGGGTGAAGGTCATGTACACGTACTTCTATGGCATCGTCCACCACGTACACAGGGATTTTGTATTTTCCATTGTCATACTATATACTGTGCACCTTGATTTTAACCGAAGCGATTGTATCTCTTTCACTTACAAACATAATGTACACCCAGTTATACGCCTTGTTAAATTGAATCTCATTTATATCATTAACGTCTACATGCATTCGTTCTTTAAGTGAGATTTCGATTTCGTTTGCTGTTGGTCTAATTTGCAGCGTTTGAAATCAATACAAATTGAATTTGGTCTTGTAGATCAAGTTTCAGACCTTTGTAAATCGTATTTGCCCGTTTCGTATACTCTATTGTTCACTACATTGTATTGTCTTTATTTCTGTCGTTTCGACCGAAAGCATGCATTTCTGTCGTTTCGACCGAAAGTGTCGATGATAGTTTATTTATTTATTTATTTATTTATATATATTTTAATCAACAGACAAACTAAAGTCCTAATGATTATTTCTAAGAATATTAAAAAAATTCGCTTTTATTCTGCTACGAGGAAAATGGAAATCGAATCCCATAGATACGCCATTGAAGGTTCGCTGCAATCCAATAACGGCACCGTTTTTTTTTTTTTTTTTTTTTTTTTTTTTTTTTTTTTTTTTAAATAACTATTTATTGGAATATGAGTTAAAATTAAATTATTAAGATTTAAATTGGGTGTTCAGCCTCAAGTGGTGACTTTTCAGCCCTGTTATATATATATATGATTTGGTTATTACCATGAAGACATCATTTGCTTCCGCAATTCTGAGATTTTTGTGTAGGGAAAATTCTAAACCTACTTGTATTGTGTAATGGGGAAAAGGAACTTATATACTAACTTACTAACTAATACAGAGAGCGAATCGATTCAATTGAAGATTGCATCGATTTTTGTCGGAATTTGCTTATAATATTATGTGACATTACATCTAATGGTTCTATATTTGTGAGTCTGTGTAACTCATTTGTACTAAACCAGGGAGGACGCTTCAGAATCATTTTCAGATAACGGCACCGTTGATTCCGTAGTTAGTACGACGTAGAGGCATTCTGAGGAGGTCGTTGTTGCGAAGAGCTCTAGAACGAACGTTGATGTTGATTTGACTAAGTAGTGCAGGGCAATCAATATTGTTCGTCAAAATATCGGCAATCAGCATTGCACGGAACAAATCTCGGCGTACTTGTAGAGTATCGAGTCCGATAAGCATCCCACGGCTTTCATAACTAGGCAGCTGGTGAGGGTTATTCCAGGGCAAACGACGAAGAGCGAAACGAACGAATCTGCGCTGTATTGATTCAAGTCTTAAAGCTCCATTTTGAAAGTGAGGGTTCCATACTGACGAACAATATTCGAGTGTTGACCGTACAAGCGAGCAGTAGAGCGATTTCAAACAATATATATCTGTGAAATGCTTGGCGGTTCTCATGACAAATCCTAGACAACGAGAAGCCTTTGCCACGATGTACGAAATATGCTGCTTGTAATTCAATTGTTCGTCGAGAAGAACGCCAAGATCTTTAACACAATTGACTCTATCAATCACTGATCCTCGAAAACAATAATTGAAACGAATAGGTGTTTTTTTTTCGTGTGAAGGTGATAATCGAGCATTTGCTGATATTTAGCGTCATTTTATTAATTTCAGCTGATTTTAAATGCACAGTCCGATTTGCTTGAAAAACAGAGATCGAGGATTCTATTGTGCTCATTTTTAACGTGATTTATTTGACGCAGTAAATTAAAACTGTACCGGTCAAGCAAGTTGATAATACCAGCGTGAAACGAGGAATGCATTGGATCTGCAAACAGAAAACCATCGGAAGCTGTGAGCCATTTCAGGCTTGGAAAGTTGAAATCGCCGACGATAAGTATTTCATCTGCCGGATGCATATGGGCAGCAATGACATCTTCTAACGACTGAATATGCGAGTCAATCAATGATAAATCACGAGTCCGATTCGGTGGAATATAAACCACGCAGAAAAACAACGAACAGTCGCTCAGTTTAATTTGCACCCATGCCTGCTCGACACAACTCCCAGATGCGCTAATAATTAGCCGTCCTTTCAAGCGGCGGTGAATAGCAACGAGCACGCCACCACCGAAACTCTTCGAACTGTTGCATGGGTTACGATCGCCACGGAAAACTTCATAATTGGTACCAAATGCTTGCGTAGAGAGGGTACTATCACTCAGCCAAGTTTCCGTTAACGCGATAACATCAAAACATTCATCCGAACAAGCCAGTAAGTAATCGTTCAGGCATGTATTCATACCGCCGACGTTTTGGTAGTACAATAGAACCGATTGCGGGCTGGAAGCAGGAAAGAAGTCAATGCCGGTATTGTCCAAACGTTTTGTATACTTGCCGGCGGTGGCGGGTTGGAAGACCTCATCGCCGATCTCGCATACAGGACCGGGACGTCTGATGAGCGCTGGCTGCAATGGCTCGACTGTAGCGAGCGGGTCAGAGGCTTCCATTAAACCAACTGCGGTACGTCCCGGTGTCTGGATTGAAAAAATCGAGCTGGAACCGGAAAAACGAATCAGCACAAGCAAAACTAGAAGTGTGATGTGATGTGAAGTGAAGCCACCATCAGTTCAAGGACTTGCCAGTGGATGCGGGTAGACTTACAGTAGCCCCGATATGACTCATCCATTCACCTTCTTACTATAGCTGTTACCGAAAAGCGAACAAAAAGGGTTGGGCGGATACGTAAGTAGAGTCACTTACTTGTATTCCGCGGGAATAAAAGATGCTCTTCCAACCATAATATCCAGTGCATGGATGAAGCATATCGCTATACATGCTTGAACCCGCCTGATGGTTTGTTTGAGAAGGGCGCGTCAGACTTATTTCAAACCTTCAGAAGGAAACAAGTTTCCTTCAAGTGACTTGGGCTGGCTATCCACAATCCCTCGTCCAGTCATCAATTCGTCCGATGCCCTGATGCTCCCTCCCCTTTACGCCCCCGTGCAAAATGGTTTATATTGATACATATTGAAACATAGTGTAATGAAATTAATATAACATAAAATGATATAATAGATTACAAAATAATATAATATAACATAATATAATATAATTTAATTTAATATAATATAATACAATGTCATACAATACAATATAATATATTATAAAACAATATATAAAATAACAGTTAATGTAGAGTGACAGTTATGCTCTTCTATCTTCGCAATACTGCAGGAAGTAGAATATTTCTCTTCTAATAACAATGATAATATCCACATCTATAAAAATAATATATGTTATTATTATTGATGACAAATTAATAATAATAACAACAAATATAATAATGAAAATAATAATAAAAAACAATATAATACAGTACAATGAAATATATAATAATTAATAGAATGAATAAAATGATATGTTGCGATATGCTATTATATTACTTGAATTTCTATGTCACTTCTCATCCTCTCATTCTGCCATCAACGCATTCCATCGACCAATTGTCACCACAGACACACGTGTAAGCATGAAACAGGAACCAGTGAAGACCAAGCTTACCTTGTGACGATCTTAATATTTAGTTAAAAGATTACTTTAAAAATGGTAACTTATAAGGAAAACAAATTTATATTTTGCGCAGAGGTACGTAGTACTACTCATAATGAACCCTATAATATAATATAATATGATATAATGCAATGCAGTATAATACCATACAACATATTATATAATAACATAGAAGACAAAAAAAACATGTAAGACGATAATATATGAAATATTATGCTATGATACAATATAACAGTTAATGTGGCAGTGTAAATTACGCTCTTCTAATAATAATAATAATAATAATAATAATAATAGTAATAGTAATAATAATAATAATAGTAATAATAATAATAATAATAATACTACATGATGTAATAAATAACAGAATCATATGTTGTAAGTTGTAATATACTATGATAAACATTTAGGATGGGCTTTAACATATGAGTCAATTCGCACCCTCTCATTCTGCTACTCACGCAGAAGGCGATAGCACCCAGTCGACGCCGTTCTATTGACCAAATGTCATCATAGACGCTCGGGGAGGCATGAGATAGGGACTTGTGAGGACTTAGTTATCTCACCATTTGACGACCAGCACAAGCAAAACTAGAAGTTGACGAATACTTGCCAAGGTGGAAAGTTTGGAAGCCCCCTTCACCACATCCGCCCGCAGGACCGAGACGACTGATGAACGCTGGCTGCGACGGCAGGACTGGGTCGGAGGGGTCGGAGGCTTCCACATTGCCATCAACAGTGCGTCCCAGTGTTCTGCATACAGTTATTGCTGAACGGCTACGTCCGTTACTTCCGCTAATGTAGGCGTTGGAGACGAATTCGCAGGAGTAAGGTTCCGAAATTTTTGAGTAGACTTTTCCTCGAATTCTCGAAAATATATACCTTGTGGCCAAGTTGCTGGATCCAAAGCAACGGATTCCAAAGCAGGATCGAGGCCAACTTTAAACGAAACAAACGTCATGTTGCTAATGTCGGAACCTTTGGCAACCAACTTGACTACCACTGGATCCTGAGTCATTCCCAAATTGGCACGTACCATAGCGGAAATGTCATTGTTGGAGACATCCGGGCGAATACGTGACAAAGTGATATTTTTGAAAATAAAAGTAATAAGAGAAAGGTATCATTACACCACTAGGTGGAATAAAAAAGAGTTTTCCCGGTACTTTTGGAACCAGGAACTATGATCCGGTATACTCAAAACATATTCGGCCATCAACTAACCATACCTGCCTGATTGAAGAATTATTCGCCTATTTGAAATTTCTGTCTGTAATTCCGGAACCGGAAGTCGTATCCGGATGAAATTTGGATGCGTTGTATAGAGTTGTGAGAGTGAACTTTTGTGGTTCATTTTGTAAACCCCGCAACTCCGGAACCGGAAGCCGGATCAAAAAAAAATCAATAGCAACTAATTGGATTTGTAGGCCTTTAAGTTGAAGAAAATTGGTTGAGTGGTTCCGGAGAAATTCGAGTGTACTTTTTCTTCATTTTTTTTACGTTAGTCTCAAACTGGAAGTGAGATTTGGGTAAAATTCCAGTAGACCTTTCATTCGAATCTTATGACGAACTGAGTCGATTGGTATATGAATTTCGGCCCTCCTGGCGTCTGTTTGGTCGGTTTTCACAGTGATTATGTAGCCTTTCTATATGAGAAAGCAACATTTTTTGTGTAATTAAGAGCAGCTTATTGTTGGAGTAAACAGAAACTTTGATTTTTCGAATAGCTAGATGAAACATAAACTACAAAAAGCATCTTTTTGATAACTGTTATAAATTAAGCTTAGATTATCCAGCAAAAATAAATTATGTTATATTATGGTAGTGGATTGTCACCAGAAATAAAGGTATTTTGTGAAAAGAACATCTGCTCAAGAACGGTGATCTGTATTTAATTACCAACTGTTTCCTATTAGTTTCTACAGTTCTATGATATTTCCTATAGACCAAGTTTCATTCGTTTTAGTGCACATAAAGTCTCAAATTTTACTACGTAACGAATCGGTTAAGAAAGTTACTAATTGTAGAGCAAGAGCACCAACATATTCGAGCGGTGAATCTGAAATTCAAATTTCAAATTAGAAAACCCTAGTGCTGTGACGTGCCCGAGTTTGATTTTTCACGAAACGCGATTTCTCCCATTTCGAAATATATTGACGCAGCAGAATTTGCTTATTTCTCAATTTCGGTACTCTTTCACTCTGCCCATTCTAACGAGCACCGCGCCAGAACGCACAAATTATATTTTAATGACAGCTCTCGTCGTCCCAATGGTGGTGTTCATTCACAACCATAAATACAGTCGTGATATGGCACGTGACGTGAGACTATGGGACTTTTTGCGTTCCTACACCCTGGGACCGGAAAAGACGCAAGCGACCGCTAGCTCAAGAACCATAGTCGTGTGTTGGAATGTGGAAATGTGGGTTTGAGGGTGCTACTGCCGTTGATGGCGATATCAAAATCTACTTTCATTCCAGTGATTGCTCTTGCACACTGCTAAGTTGTTCGTGGCGGGAAATTGGAAGAAATTTTTCGCTAATGTGATACACCACAGGCGACATTGTTGGTTGAGCTGTTAGGACGATGCTTGGATCCAAGCGTTTTTCTGGAAATGGCTCAACTCAATCACATCTTGAGAAAAGCCGTAAATTTCTTACACACTCTCGTGTTGGAAAACCCGCGTATGCTTTCTGGCAGGAGAACTCCGACCCATGCACCAGTACATCAGTAGAGGAAGGGTCGCCCTGCCCGAGAGGGTTCGAATTTATGAGTTGTTGAAAGTACGATATGGCGTAAATGGAAACAAAACCATCGTTTATGTTAACGCGTTGGAGTGTGGCGAATTGTGCAGCAGCAGCAGTCGGTCATATTCAATACGCTTTTGGTATGGCACATGAAGAGAAGGATGATGGAGTTGGGGTGCGAAGGATGAACCACATTTCTCGTGCAGTAAGGATTTTCTGCTTCCATACATTGGACCAAAGCGAGGAAAGTGTGTGGAATTTGTTCGGTTAGTTTTCAGAGTAGGATTAGGGAAAAGAGCTTCGAGTTATCTATTAGGTTTACGGACAAAACAGTAACGTAAACATATTGAATCAATTCTGAACATAATTGGATTAGCGTCAAGAGCAAAATTTAACAAAATCTAATTCTCGAACATACAATGTTCAACCTGAATGCGTATCTGACAATCCTATTCAAACCAAAACAGCGGGGCGATTTGTGTTGTATTATTTATGATGTTAAGTAGAGACTAACACTCGCCAAAGCAGGCGCAGAGCCACACTCGATTACTCACAAATATAACTGAGACGGTAGTTGTCGTCGCGTTCATTAATATACAAAAAAAGATTTAATTTATTACTCTTTATTGTAGAAAATTTACTGAATTTACACTTGAAAAGTTTCGTAACATGGATAAGCTCACTGATGCAATCGATTTCGAAGAAGGTAGCCAAATGTAACACTTTTGCTTCTTTCATTATCACTTGCAGCATCCTAATACAAATGGTGATATTTCTTAGTCATCATGTAAACTTGAGATTTCATTTTACAAAGGTAACACATTTATTGGAGTGTACTAGTGGATTGATTAAATACGTACTTGTGATTATCAAAAACGACATATCGATTTGAATGCAACTTTCGAAGAAAAACATGGTATTCGTTTCGTTTTAGCCACAAACGTTTCATAACGCCCAAATAATACTCTTTGTTGACGGTCTGGCGTTGTGGAAGGAATACATGATAACACCCTTGTAATCAATGAAAACTGTGAGCCTCATCTTCTTTTTCGTCTCCAGTAATAATCCGTTTGATGAATGTGGGATAAGATTCGGCCTTGAAAATCATGTCTTTTGTGACATCAACGCGGTCTCTTTTTTGCATGAAATTCAGGCCTTTCGGCACCTGCTTTGCAGTGATACATCTGAGGCCCAAATCATGAACTAAAACGTCTTGAACGGATTCAAAAGCAATGTTCAACTCCTCTGCCATCTCTCTAATAGTCAATTTATGGACTACGGTCATCCATTCTTTGATTTTGTTGATGTTTTCGTTGGTTTTCGATGTAGATGACCTACCGCTTCTCTCATCATCATTCACAGACTCACGACCACTTCTAAAACATTCGTGCCACTGATAAACGACTGTTTTTTTTTTTCAGAGTATAGTTGCCGAAACACTTTTCTAACATTTGCAAATGCAGTCGCACCATTGAAACCGTTTAAAACGCAAAATTTAATGCATACTCTTTGTTGCAAGTTCAATTCCATTTTGAAAATTGAACAAATTCTAGGATACGCATAATCGCAGGTATACTCAATAGCGTCACTTTTATAAATGTGGTATCAAACTGAAAATTTGACTGAGAGCGCCACACGCTATAACTATAACGAAATTAGTTACAAATCCTCCAAATGGGTCAAGTATTTTGGTTTGACGTCTTATTGCTTAAGTGTATTTCAAACCCTTCACAGTGGTTTGAAATTGGTTCAAATTTACCCAGGCCATTCACCAACTTGTTATAGAAATTGTCTGTTGCATTCCTTGCATTATTCATCGAAGCTTACCATTCATAATTCCTCTGAGTTCGCCTGACAAACCAAATATTTCTTGACAAATTATTCAACCTTCTTCTTCCGAAACATCCTGGCGCAACTTGCGACAAAATCTCCAAATCTCCAGACTACAGTACGTCACTCGCAGTACAGTTTTCTGGCGTTTGGTTTATTGGTTTGGTTAAACCTCTTCGTTACCTTGAAGACAAGAGGTCCAACCAATCCAACTAGTTTTATCATAAATTTCAAGCATTTTTAGCCATCACGGTTATTTAGTTTTCCCCAGCAGCCGTATAAAATGCCTCATAACAAGAGACCTTATGCCCCACAACAATAATGCATTGTGCTCCTTGAAATGTCGAAATGAAAACAAGCAGAAAAAAAATATTTGCTTCAGAATTTATTTAATTGCAATTGAAAAATAACATTTTTTTTCTTCCCAATGCTACGTTTTGTTTTAACAATCGCTATAAATAAAAAAATACTCAAATCGAAGCATACTTCTGATTCTAAATCCAACCCCTGGTTCTAGACGCGTAGGATGATAAGTGGAACAAATCAATTTTCACAGCGTGTTTCTATACTTGGTGATGTGAAACCAAGTAAAATTTTTTGAACATATTATTCTTAGATTTCTTCACGTTTCGCCTTCGGCTTCGGCTCGGTGCTTAAAGCAGTTCAAATTGATTTATTCTTATATTGTGATAGTTTACACCCAAGCAAAATTTTTTAGTTTTGTTCCAGATGCAATGAACCTTTTTTTGAAGAAACAGACACTTTTTGGAAACTGATAAAAAGCATCCATTACCCAAGTTATCTGTATCGTTGTGTGGTTTTAACCTTCAGCTACAATTCCTAATTTGAGATTGGAAAAAATATGCATTAGTTTCCGTAAACAGTCCGGATGAAGTGACTTATCCAAAATTTCAGAAATAGCAGGGCTAAACCGGACACTTCTTGGAAATTGAAAAAAAAACACCCATTACACCTAGCTTTTCACCCATTTTACCTATACAGTTGTGCAGCTTCAACTTGCGGCTAAAATTCCCAATTTGTGACTTAGAAAAACTTGCATTAGTTTTAGTACAGTGGAGTGACCAACCCAAAATCCAATATTTAGGAAGCACAGAGCTAAACCGGACTATAAAGTTTTACACAAAAGTGAAGATCGAATACAGCAGGGCACCAAATAACTTAGTTAGATTTTGATCAAGCTAGTCGCTAATAAAAGGTGTCCACGGTGACCTGAACCCTATTAAATGTTTTTGATGTCGAATGTTTACTTTTTGAGTTATACGAAGATTTATCTAAAAAAAATCAGTTTGTTGGAAATATCTGTCATAATAGTCCTTGTAATCAAAATATGTTTTGAGATTAAGATTTCACACGATAATAGCTCTTCAACCAAACCATAGATTTTAACGGAGATTGTTTTTGGCAACATGCCCAGTATGGCCAAATTCAAAATAATATCATATTTATATTGATTTAAACTGTTTACAGCAGTGGTTGCTGACATAACGTCTTATCCAAGTAGCAATCCGCAACTAGTTCTAAACTATGTTGCAACAAGAGCACGAACCTGTTTTTATGTTATACTGGTTAAAACAAGGTGACAGCAGTGTTTCTTTATAACATAAACATTGAACTAACTATCATTTGTAAGTGTTCGTTACTGAATTCTAACATATCTTTAATCAAAGTTATGCTTTTAGCTACTAGTATAAAAAGGTTTATTTTCCGTTGCGAAACCATTATAAACACATAAGCGTACATGTAAATCGTTACTGTGAATTGATATAGTAATAACATAGATATTACAAGATTATAATATACAATTTTGCATTGATTCAGATAGCTATCAGTTGGTTTTCTGAACGTAATGATAACGAAAATGCAGCTAAAAAACCTTTGTTGGCTACAATATGACTAACACACTATGGAATCGCAAAAAATATATGAAACATAAATAAAACCAGAATATTATTTTTTTCAAAACTACTTTTGGCCAAAATAATGATAGCCGGAAAAGTGATTTTTGTTCTATGCACTATCATAAACACGAAGAAAAGAATATTGGGATTGAAAATCGATTGTGATAATATTACAATTCTCATGATATACAGGGTGAGAACTTGAGAACTTTTTTAAACAATAAAACGCATAAAATTTGCAAAATCTCATCGGTTCTTTATTTTAAACGTTAGATTGGTACATGACATTTACTTTTTGAAGATAATTTCATTTAAATGTTGACCGCGGCTGCGTCTTAGGTGGTCCATTCGGAAAATCCGCTTTTTTATCGACAAATTTTGTTCAGCGATGAGGCTCATTTCTGGTTGAATGGCTACGTAAATAAGCAAAATTGCCGCATTTGGAGTGAAGAGCAACCAGAAGCCGTTCAAGAACTGCCCATGCATCCCGAAAAATGCACTGTTTGGTGTGGTTTGTACGCTGGTGGAATCATTGGACCGTATTTTTTCAAAGATGCTGTTGGACGCAACGTTACAGTGAATGGCGATCGCTATCGTTCGATGCTAACAAACTTTTTGTTGCCAAAAATGGAAGAACTGAACTTGGTTGACATGTGGTTTCAACAAGATGGCGCTACATGCCACACAGCTCGCAATTCTATGGCCATTTTGAGGGAAAACTTCGGAGAACAATTCATCTCAAGAAATGGACCGGTAAGTTGGCCACCAAGATCATGCGATTTGACGCCTTTAGACTATTTTTTGTGGGGCTACGTCAAGTCTAAAGTCTACAGAAATAAGCCAGTAACTATTCCAGCTTTGGAAGACAACATTTCCGAAGAAATTCGGGCTATTCCGGCCGAAATGCTCGAAAAAGTTGCCCAAAATTGGACTTTCCGAATGGACCACCTAAGACGCAGCCGCGGTCAACATTTAAATGAAATTATCTTCAAAAAGTAAATGTCATGTACCAATCTAACGTTTAAAATAAAGAACCGATGAGATTTTGCAAATTTTATGCGTTTTATTGTTTAAAAAAGTTCTCAAGCTCTTAAAAAATCACCCTGTATTTAAAATAATGAGAAATCGTTCTACTTGGATTAGTTTTGAGAATTCTGCACAGGGTTATTGCGTTGTTTATTTTTCATATCGTCATAAACAGATTTTGTTTGAAGGTGCATAAAATCAATTTAAATTGAATTGCACTCCACAGTTTTAAAATCGTTGTGAAATTTTTAATTTGTCAAGTTTGTAATTTCAAGTTCTATGCTGCCTTTTTATTGTTGATAGGAAATCATTTTGGATTTATTCAATGTTTATAATCTTTGATGGTGACTAAGTTTCAATTGGGGACGGGTATAGCGTGATGGGATAGTCGATGCATTTCACGCAGCCCACCTGGGTTCGATTCTCAACCCCGCACATAGGGTCAGAAAGTTTTTCTGGCCCGAAGAGACGAATGACCTTAAGGTTAAAATCTTTATAATTGAAACATAATAAAAAAAAAGTTTCAATTAGTTTACTTGAAAACAAGTTATTTTCATGTAATAGAAAGATAAGTTATTTCACTATGGCATTACAACGTAACAACAACTTATTCATAGCCGACTTAGGAACTAGTAGAAACTACGATTTTTGAGTCACGCAAGTGGTTAGATGTTAGTTGCAATCACTCAAATTTCTGGGTGCAAACTTGTCATAAATAAGCTAGCGTAACAAAAACTGTTTCTTGGGTACACCCATATAACATTCGAATTACTACGTCGATTTCAGCAAATGTGTGTGACAAAAAATTGTACTCAATTTTATCGGAGATGGCCTAACCGATTTTCTCCATATAAGATTCAAATGAGATGTCTTGGGATTCCTTAAATACTTCTTGTTTTTAATCAGATCCTACTCTTTTTCATTGAAAAACACTGGTGGCGTGGGTTGCTCTGGTTTTGCACTTTCGAGCAGAAATGGCAATGAAAAACCGTCAAAATATTGCACTTCTGCTCGATATTGCAAAACCAGAGCAATCCACGCCACCAGTGTTTTTCAATGAAAAACGGCATTAATTTCACATAAATTAATCGGGTTAATCGGGTTTGCAGATTTTAATAGCCGATGACCAAATAAACTTATTTATGTTTTACCAGTATTCGGTTTTCGATCCCGGAATTGCATCCCAAAATTTTGTTTGGAATGCATTACGATTTCTCAAAGATGGCAACAACACATAAAATGAAATGTTTTACAATCTTTTATGTGAATTTAACTGACTTCGGCTACACAAATTTCCGAATACCGGTACCAAAAAACGGGAATAGTTCAATCGTTTTCTCTAAGCGGACACCGAATTTCATAAACTAAAAATCCAATCAACAGTCTAATGGCCTCATACAAAATTTTTGAATTTTATCCGATTCCGACTTACAATTCTGGAATTTCAGAGTGATGAGTTTTTTTTTAATTCAAATCGTCATTGAGCTCAAAACTATTCTAATTTAGTTGATGTGTTAATTCATGGCCATACGAACCGTTTTAACTAATACTGAAATGAATGTAAGTAGGATCATAGTACTAGTCATTCAATGATTTTGTACGCCAAAAATCGTTTGCGAAGTCTGTTGAAACATGAAGACCAAATCCTACAAAAAGAATGTAATGCATTTTGCTTTTTGGTCCTTTTTGGTTCAGGAAGTACCGTAAATAATGACCAAAAACCCTCACCAAAATGACCAAAAATCCTGTGGAACTCACAGCGGTATCTTCACAGAATAAATTTTATGGTTTCATACAATTTTTCGTTTTGATCCGACTTGCAGTACCAAAATTACAGGATAATAAGTGATTGAAATTTCAAACTGTCATTTGAAACGACGATCATCAAAATAATTTCATGAAACCTAAACACACCGGAAAATATTCATGAAAAACACATGCGGATTGATAAAAAAAGGTATCATCCCACTGCTAGGTGGATTAAGCTAGTTTTTTGTTAGTAGTTTTTCTTATTTCACACGCTTTTTTTACTTACCTAATTGAATAATTTAGTTTTCGAATGCATATTGTAAGCCTTTGGTGGTGAGCTCAGTTTGTTCGTATCCTTTGTCTCTTTTTCGAATATAACTATTCGTCAGAAAGAAAATTTTCCCACTAACCTTCAATTAAAATGACTCCATATTTATCTTTTAGTATCCGGCAGTTTGGGGGAAAAACTACATTTCGTTACAAATTTAACACTGCATGTCGTCTATTATATATCAAACGGCTATTGTGTATAAGTTGTCATTTCCATTTTAGTTGATTCTTCTTATAAAACAATTGTCATTGATAGCGTGTTTCGAAGTTTGATTGGTTAGTTTCAAATTGATTGACAACCGTCCTAAGAATTTACAATGTACATGATTCATTCCGATTCTAAATGAAAATATTACTTTATTAAAATATTGCGGAGTTACACGTTGTCAATCGGTAATTTGATAATTAATTTATATTATTTATTCATTTTAAGATCGGTTACACAGATCGGTTACTGATTTCAACTGATTTCTGATCAATCACATGGAACTCACTAACGTGAGTTATCCTATTGTACGGCTGGTGCTACGATCCTATTGACACTAAAAATGCTTCCAGGTCGGAGTTCGAACATATGGAAACTGGTTTGTAAGATCAACCTCCTTTGCATTGAACCGCCAATCCGGGCGCATTCTCTTAACTTAGGATTTATTTCGAATTTGTTTTCACACGTTAGTACCATTTTTGAATACTATGTCACATATGAAAGCCGAAAGTTTGAATTGAAATCACATACTTTATTAGCCAAATAAAACTTCCGTGACGTAACGTTCTGCTAAGTCTCCCCTCCCCTGCTTGTCACAATTTGTCACAATATTTTAAATCTCCTCCCCCACTAAAGTGGTACACATTTTGTGCATGACACCTCATTGAAAATTAAATATACTCAAGAAATCGGAAAATTTCAAACAAAAATTATAGTATAAAGCGTTTACGATTGATGCCGAACTGAATGGACTCAACGGGCAGTATGAATAAAAAACTATTGTTTGTAGTATCTTTTCATAGAGTATAACGCGGGTTGGTATTAGAGATGGTCGGGTATAGAAATTCTTATACCCGAACCCGACCCGTACCCGAGTGATCAGCAAAAAAAATTACCCGTACCCGACCCGTACCCGATTAAAAATTTAAAAAATTACCCGTACCCGACCCGTACCCGATCAATAATAAAAAAAAATTAACCGTACCCGACCCGTACCCGATAAAAAATAAAAAAATTTACCCGTACCCGACCCGTACCCGACTAAAAATTACCTGTACCCGTACCCGACCCGAATGAGTAGTAAAAAGTATACCAAAATTCAGGATGGAAAAAATAAAGTGTTTTAGATAGCGAGCTAGATAGAGCGTATCAGGCTCTAGTTTGTAAGTAAAATACATTAAAATGCTTGTTTACATTTAAACATATAAATACACTGTGAAGCATGAATAGATTTCCAATGTCTTTGGTACTTTATACTCATTAAAAATGTCAACAAAAGGGAGTAATATCTACTCAAATTTTTCGAGAAGCATATTTATCCAAAATGTCGTAATACCCGTTGTATTCAATTTTGGGTAGGTATGGTTTTTACGAAACAGTGCGACTTTTGATCCAATTCTTTAGAACCACAAGTAAGCGTGCTCATTATCTTGACACACAAATAAAAATTCACATTAGAATCACTTGAAAAATCACGAACATCCCCTAAAATTAATAGAGTATCATCGGTTCGTTTACGTGAATTGACCAAACATTAAATAATGTACGTGTATTCCTGGTGTGAAAAATTCAAATTTGAAAATGGTGAACTGTGAGTCCTTCAAGTGTAAGTAGTTTGAACATTTGTGAGAAATTTTTTGTCGTGAATACGACTTACTTTACTATGGGGCGCCTTTTCAAAATTAACCCTCTGAGAGAGTGATAAGTTTTTGATCGTGAATATCTCGCGTTGTATCTAACGAATCAACAAAATTTTTGCTATATGCCATCGGAAATATGATCACAATTTTATGATAAAATTTTCAGTTGCGTGACATAATCTCAAACAATTCAAAATTAAAATTTTCTTAAATGTTTGGTATAAACAAGTATCAAAGAGGATAATTCATAAGGCGCGTTTGACTTTCTCGTATTTTTAAAGCTCAAAGCTCATAGCTCAGTGATCTGTGAAAGGATTTATATAATCTAACTACCAATATAATTAAAATTTTTCAACTTAAACGTGTATAGCAACATCATTGAAGTATTTCTACAGTACACTATTTAAAAACCTGTCTCATTTCACCCATGTCAACACCAGCCAATCAGAACGCGTTCTGAGGAGGAGAACAAAATATCTGCTGCTGTATAACAAATTGTTCGAGAAAAATGTTCCGAACAGTGCTTAATATCGTAGTGAGTTCCACAATTTGGTCTTTCTGAAAGGCAGAAATGAATCCCGTACAGCATCCTGATAGTTTCTTTCAATCAAATGCAAATCCAAAATGAAATAATCGACATTAAAATTCTATATGCTGCTATTTTTATAGCCGTTAGGACCGCCTATTAGTGAAAAAGCTACAAACGAAATCACGTAAAAAGAAACCTCTTAACAAAAATGCTATCTGTTTGGATTCTATCGCCAATGCGAGCAGATGTATTGTTTATCGTTTGCAAAGCTAGTTTCGCTTCCGACAAGAGCGATTACATCACAGCTGCCAGTTGTTTGCATTGGTGAAAAAACAACGAAAAGAGGACAACTAAAAGTTTCTAAAAGTTTCCTAAAGAACTATTAGGATTTCTTCTTCGCAAATCGAAGGTAAAAAACCTCAGTTTAGTGCAAATCTAGAACTGTTTGATTAGATTTGTGCACTTTTTGCTGTGTGAAATTCACAGTAATCGAGATCAAGTGAAGCCTTCTTTGTTTTTGCGAAAAATGCGAAAAAAGGGAATGCTTGCATAATTTATACAATTGATCAACTAATTGATATTCGGAAGTGTTAAGGAACATGTCAGTTGTTTTCGTATTCACGACATCCAGTTATGTCTCTGACATTACCCACCCGCCTTTTTTGGTTACTTTTTTTTTACTACAAAGCAAAATGAATTATGATTTTGATTTAAATTAATCTATGCCCGTTTGTAAGCCTCACAAACCCACACCAACGATGTTAACGGGAGCTGGTGGTTTTTACAGCCATTGAACTTCTGTTCCACCTCCCTTGGAACCCTCAACGAGTGAACACGGTGATAATTTGAGCATTTCGAATGAAAAGATTTTCACCCGTACTTTTGCGACTGTCGCGCATCGAGATTTTCAGTGAAAAGAAACGTAAACTAACTCGACGTCAACATTTCAAAAGGGCCTAAAAACAATTGACAGATTTTCTTTGTTTACTTTCTCTTTCGACTATATCTGCGTTATTATACAAACGTTCGTTACATATTTGGTAATGTTGGAAACATGGAGATATTATCTTTCATTCTTCACGAATACTTTGTAGGTACACGTGAAAATTAAGGAGATATTCACAAAAGAGAAAGTAAACAAAGAGAAACTCTCATTGGTTTATGTGCCCTTATGAAATGTTGACATCGAACTGGCAATATAGCTCAACTTGCTGTGCCATCAATCGGTGTCATTTCAAGTGAGGTGACACCACAAACGAATTTCCAGACATGACAGTCACGATCTTTTTTTGACGCACATCTACGGTCCTCCGTAAAACTGGCACTAATGGTGATAAATTGGTTGCACTGCTGAGTTTCCATCATACATTCATTATGCAAATGTTAAACCGTGAGAACCCTTTCGATTCGGTAGCTCATTTGTATATATTGAGATTTTATGGCACACTTTGGTTGAAATGATAACAATGCAATTAATCTTGCGCTCCACCAAGCGGTGAGTGCGGTCATTTCAGAAGGTACCGGGAACGAACCACATTTTTCAAAAATATTTATAAGCACATACATGTCTTTATTATTTATCTTTGGTGACACCACCCAGAAGTGAAGAATAAGAAGAACTTCTATGCAGATTTTCTGAAATAAATGTTCATGTTTTTATGGGTAGAATCCTAATGATTTATATGTAAATTTTGAAAATCTCCAACCAATATTTTAAATAACAGTTTCCTGGTATCTGAATGTGATATGAGTACTACACTACATTTTATATATTATTCAAATAATTTTTAACGGGATTGTGCATTAAACAGCTTTGAAATGGCAGTCCATTAAAACCTAAGTGAAAAGTAGGGTCTGGCCGCAACATCTTAGAGCTAAGGCAGTGTGTCTTAATAAATATGTTATAAAAAAGTAGGGTGGAAAATATTCACATAACTTTTCACGTAACTATGATTGATCGTTTTTTTTAAATGAAGAAAAGAAATGTTTTTTTCTGGAAAAAGATGCCAGTTTTCAGGTCTGGTTCTAGGTGCGAATGTCAAAACCCCTTGAATCAAATTGTTTATTTTTCGGAACAACTGTTTTGCAAAAAAAAATTCTCGTCAACGTGTAAACATATTTATGTAAAGTACAAATGGTCGGGTAATCGATCAGAAAAAAAAATTTACCCGTACCCGACCCGTACCCGAGTGAGTAGTAAATTTTTTTACCCGACCCGACCCGTACCCGAGTAAGCAGTAAATTTTTTTTACCCGTACCCGACCCGTACCCGATTGAAAATAAAATTTTTTACCCGTACCCGACCAAAAACCCGTCGGGTACGGGTACGGGTCGGGTTTCGGGTAAAATACCCGATACCCGACCATCTCTAGTTGGTATGAATAAAAAAACAAGTTTGAACATGTAGTTAACGCTACTTTCAAATTTTAGCATTTACTGCGTGCAGAATCGCCACGGTGCCGGAAAAGCTGGAATACTTAATGCTGCAAAAATGCCACCTTGATTTTTCTACTTCCCCCTATCAGCAAACATACGAGTAGCAACATCTAGAGCTACCTACCGAAAAATTGTAGTAAACACTACATGTTCGAAAATTGTTGTGTAGTAAAGTCTTTGCTTTTAAAAGGAACCGTGATCCACATGTATCATTTACTACCGAAATTCAAGCATGCTACGTTTTATTCATACGGCCCAAAGTCGACAGACAAACGTCAGTGAAAGCGCGTTTTCAAAAACAATTCTTCAATTCGAAATAATTGCTAGATATTTAAGCTGTCCCCAGTCTCCCCTATTCATAAGAATATGAGAAAGCCATCATCACACCTCTTGATGAATTTTTCATATTGGTTAGTTTTTCATACTCTTTTCCTTTATGTAGTTTTCTAACAGTTTTGGAATATTTTTTCTAAAAAATAGTAATCGGTACTTCGACTAAATTTTATAAAGTAAAAACAAAGGAAAACACGTTCGTCGTCGTGTGGAAATGAATTAAAATCCCCGAAAGCAGTACTTAATTTTAAGTGTGTAGAACAAAACAAAAACTAATTTATTACTCTTACAGGCCACTCCTTCTGCAGCTCTTCATTCAACGTCATGGGTGGTAATCTTTCGCCGAAGAGATTTCTTGCTGTCCGTTACGTTTTGGTACGGTTACTTTTTCCCCAGCAATCCCTTGTTATCTTCGCTTCAATGCAAGACAAAGGCCAGGATAATAGACCTGGCAAAGTGTGCCAAGCCCTGTGTACGGGAAAATCGCAACACAGGTTGGTCGGACCGTAATAAATAATCTGACCACAAATTTGGGCGGTGGTCGTGTGCACTCGAAGAAATAAAATTCTATAGCACCATGAGAGCGCAATCTGATTTGATAGTGCTTTGTCATCAGGACAGCGCTAGCTGAAGTTAAGATCGACACTGGCCATTAAATTATTATTTCGCTTCATGTCATTAACGGTTGTGAAAAATTATCAGCTTGCCAAGGTACACAAAAAAACGTTTATTTCCCACTAAGCCACTTTAGATCCACCCTCCGATAATGTCTAGTCTAAAGATGCTCCCTCACAAAAGAATCTGCAAACGAAAACGGAAGCCGCTCCCAAATCTACAAGATGTCTGCAAGTAAGTGCGAAAAAAATGGACTAAACTTCACACGGACATGTTGATTTATTCTTAACCGTTGACATTTCTGTTTTTCAACAAAAATCCAAAAATCTCGACTAACGAAAAGCGGGTGGCATTTTTTTCTCATTCGTATCAAAATGGCCTCATGATCCACTAATCTTATCTTTTACCAAATAAGTAAAGCATTCTTTGCTTCGTTCTCATATCATCATCCCTCAGTCGAACCGTTCAACATCTTCACAAACGAGTAGGTCAATTGACATGCCAAGTGTCATTATTCATTTTGCTACTTAGGAGGAAATTCATTCCGGGATAGTAATAAGTTAAGCTACAATCCCGGTTCTATTTCTGGATCGGTCAGTTTTACGGTTTTCAATGACTTATTCAACTATTTTTGTTAATATAATTGTGGAGTTCTTAAACTAAGCAGATTTTACTTTAAAGCGTCTCAGTTAAATTCATTTTTCTATTCGGGAAAAATTCCTATATTGTTATACTTACAAAGGTGTGCTAAAAATTTATGCAAAGGAATAAGTCCATTCGAGCTGAACGCAACAAACACTCGAGGTTCGCCTGCAGCATTGCGAAGGGCACCGCAGATGATCGATTAGGCTTTGTCTTGTCACGTGATTCATATTATTTAGAGCACTCGATGGCGGTGGTCTATTGTGCTGCACCAAAAGAATATCTGATTCTAGTTTCTCTGTGGGTAACGCAATCCAAAACGAAAGAGCAACATTAAAGTTGATTGATTGGCGGTATTTTGCTTGATGACAGAAATAACTGCTATCCACAGTTGCTACGTATTTCTTCGAAATGTGTCAAGCTTGCGGTAGAAATTCGACTGAGCCTGTGTACAAAATCATCTCAAATGGAAAGAGGCGGGGGTCATAGGCTGCCACAGATCGTTTCATATGATATTCTGGATCTTATTTCGTGGTATCGATAAAGTGGACTTGACGCTCTGCGGGTATGTCTGTGAGGAGAACGACGTTTGATAGACCATAAATCGCTACCAAGTTATGACCTGTGCAATAAATTATCACAATTACATACTCGGTACACTGTTAACGTTTGCGGGATTGTTTCTGAGGGTTTCAGATTTGTGATGATTGCACTGATATTACTTTATATCATGATAGGTATGGCAATGTGTAGGGTGGTCCAGGTGACCGAATTGACTTCTCACAAATCACATTTTAATAAAAATGTAATAAAATCGTTGGATACATCGGGTACATAGCAAAGGGATTAGCCTTGAGTCTTGTGGAGTACTTGAGATTTTTTTTTGTATTTGCTATTAAAATATTAGTTCGTAATATTACAAAATATTGCACATAGAGAGTGACATGATAATTAAGGGTTGAGGCGGTAGCAGAGGTATAAACATTTGACGTAGAAAAACCAGGTTAAATGAACCAAGTAAGTAATTCCATAAATTAATAGCCCAAAAAGTGGTAAAACAAGAATCAACTTTATTCAATTTGATCGAAGCTTTTCACACGTTTTCAGAATGGTAAACCATTTGTTTTGCACGGAAGGAGAAACCGCTTCAACTCAAGACTGATTGTAAAGCAGGGCGTATGTATTTTAGCATGCACTTTTTTTTAAATCGTGAGAACTCGGAAACTGTAAATTGAACAAAAATGGTGTTCAAGAAGAAGTTTTATTCTCTCTTGAATATATATATATATATATATATATATATATATATATATATATATATATATATATATATATATATATATATATATATATATATATATATATATATATATATATATATATATATATATATATATATATATATATATATATATTGTAAAAACAGTTTTCCTTAAACATTAGAAAACCAAACAAAAAAATAAAATTAAAAAAAAGTCTAAAATAATTTTATTTTAAACCTTAAATTAAAATTAAACCCATATTTTGGTGTAAAATTGTCTAGTGTGAATTGAAAAATGTCGATGTTACAGCTAAAACAATTTACCAAAATTTGCAAGGTTTTGATAAAAAAAAGTCAATTCGACATCAGAATATAATTCTACAGATTAAAAGAAATAAATGTGCTCATAAAGACTACTATAAGCAACTAATCTCAAGATATTTAGACATGACAGTCAAACCCTGCAACTTTATTAATTTGCACCGAATTAGAACAAGTCAAACGTCGCTTAAAAATCCATTTTATAATATAAAAAAGAAAAAAACCTTATCACTTTTACACTGCCCGGCGCACTGTTAACAAGCTGAGGGTAATAAAATTAATGGTTATTACTAGCGAATAAGTGAGTAAACTATTGTTATAAAGCAAGAGCATCCAGTGGAATACACGATTCCCATTTAAATATTTTAAAAATTAAAAGAATTAAAACAATTTACTACCAAATTTATTCATTTATTGAATTTGTAAAAAAAACCTGACTGTACATTCTAGAAAGAGCATAAAAACCTTCTCATCTTTTTGTAACGTATTAAGAATAATATTTAAATAAAGGTAACGTTTAGAGTTAATGAATGAGTGAATGGATAAATAGATGAATATACGAATGAGTGAATGATTGAATGATTGGATGAATGAATGTATGAATAAATTAATGAATGAATCAATTAATTAATGGATGGGTGAAAGAGAATGAATAAAAGAATTAATAAAAGAATGAATGAACGAATGACTGGGTTAATGAAATTATGATTGTTTGAATACATTAATTAATAAATAAAGTTGACAATCATATATACTTCTTTGGCGAGTGATAACCGACAGTGGTAAATTACTGTGAGCTCCAGGCTAGTATAGTGCTTTGTGAATGAACATGATCGTTTGCATATCTCTAAGAGTCAATATGGGAAGAATGCAGTGACCGGTGTTCGAGTATAGCAAAACTGTAGAATATAGATGGGGTAACATAAATATAGTTTTAAACATTTATTTTGCAGAGCATGGATCTTTTTGAGTTTTTTTTTTGGTTGGTAAACGACTGGACAATGCGCAATTCAGGCCCCAATGTGGTTCTTAGCCTCTTGTCCAGTAACTCCTATCCCTACCTCCCCGCGGTGCCGGCTGGGGTACGAGCAACCATAGGAAAGATCGGGTAACCAACCCCGGTGGGACCTTGGTCGTATGCTGACAGGGAAGGGGGTCCTCTTTAGAGGATGTCGGAGCGTCTGTACTCCATGTTAGGAGCGGCTTCAAACAGCGTCTGTTCTGGTATCCAGCGGCTGAGTATGAAATGCTGTATCCCGTCTAGCTAAATCCAAGGTGGCAACCCCACCAACGGGATCGTCCTAGTGCTAGTTGGGACGTTAAACAAAGCAAGCACGATGATCCTCCGGCGAGACAGGGGGTTGGCGCAGGCCTAATAACCCGCCCGTAAAACACCTATTACGAATGATACAGGAGAGAATACGACCCGGAACAATCGGCATAGACCCACGCAACGAAAAAAGGACTACGATTGGAAACTTGGAACATGGAACTGCAAGTCGCTAGGTTTCGCAGACTGTGACAGGATAATATACGACGAACTAAATCCTCGCAGCTTCGACATCGTAGCGCTGCAGGAGCTTTGTTGGATGGGACAGAAGGTGTGGAAAAGCGGACATCGAGCGGCTACCTTCTACCAAAGCTGTGGCACAACGAACGAGCTGGGAACTGGCTTTATAGTGCTGGGCAAGATGCGTCAGCGAGTGATTGGGTGGCAGCCGATCAACGCTAGGATGTGTAAGTTGAGAATTAAAGGCCGTTTTTTCAATTACAGCATCGTCAACGTGCACTGCCCACATGAAGGGAGACCCGAGGACGAGAAAGAAGCGTTCTACGTGCAGCTGGAACAAGACTATGACGGCTGCCCACGCAGAGACGTAAAAATTGTCATCGGGGACATGAATGCCCAGGTAGGAAGGGAGGCAATGTACCGACCGGTAATCGGGCCGAACAGCCTGCATGCCGCATCGAATAACAACGGCCAACGGTGTGTCAACTTTGCGGCCTCCCGAGGAATGGTATTCAGAAGCACCTTCTTTCCCCGCAAGGATATCCACTAAGCCACCTGGAGTTCACCTGACCAACAGACCGAAAACCAAATCGACCACGTTTTGATCGACGGAAAATTTTTCTCGGACATCAACAATGTTCGCACCTACCGCAGTGCGAATATAGATTCGGACCACTACTTGGTTGCTGTATGCATGCGCTCAAAACTTTCGACGGTGGCTACCCAACGTCGAAACCGAACATCGCGGTTTAACATCACGCGGCTCCGGGATACTGGAGTAGCCCAAGATTACGCGCAGCAGTTGGCAGTGGTACTACCAACGGAAGAGCAGCTTGGTGCAGCTACTCTTGAAGATGGCTGGAGAGACATCCGTTCTGCCATAGGTAGCACTGCATCAGCAATGCTAGGTACGGCGGCTCCGAACGTGAGGAACGACTGGTTCGACGACGAATGTGAACAGTTAGTGGCCGAGAAGAATGCAGCTTGGGCGAGCAAGCTGCAACACCGGACGAGAGCAAACGAGGAGCGATACAGACAGGCGCGGAACAGACTAAACTCGGTATCCCGTAGAAAAAAGCGCCAACAGGAAGACCGAGATCGCGAAGCGATGGAACAGCTGTCCCGTGCTAATGACACAAGGAAGTTCTACGAGAAGGTGAACCGTTCGCGCAGAGGCCATGTGCCACAGGCCGATATGTGCAAGGACACCAACGGGGATCTTCTCACGAACGGCTGTGAGGTGATCGAGAGGTGGCGGCAGTATTTCGACGAGCACCTCAATGGCGATGTGGCGGAATACGAAAGTAGCGGCGCGGTAACGAACTTGGGAACGCGTGCGGTGGACGATAGGCTGCCGGCCCCAGACCTCCAAGAAGTGGAGGAGGTGGTAAGCCGGTTGAAAAATAATAAGGCCGCTGGCGTTGACCAACTACCAAGCGAGCTACTAAAACACGGTGGTAATGCACTAGTGAAAGCACTGCACTGGGTCGTTACCAAGATCTGGGAGGACGAGATTTTACCGGAGGAATGGATGGAAGGAATCGTGTGTCCCATCTACAAAAAGGGCGATAAGCTGGATTGCTGCAATTACCGCGCGATAACTCTGCTGAACGCCGCCTACAAGGTACTCTCCCAAATCTTATGCCGTCGACTTTCACCGATTGCAAACGAATTCGTGGGACAATATCAGGCAGGATTTATGGGCGAACGCGCTACCACGGACCAAGTGTTCGCCATCCGCCAGGTGTTGCAAAAGTGTCGCGAATACAATGTGCCCACACATCACTTATTCATCGATTTCAAATCAGCCTACGACACAATCGATCGAGAACAGCTATGGAAAATCATGCACGACTACGGATTCCCGGACAAACTGATACGATTGGTCAAGGCTACGATGGATCGAGTGATGTGCGTTGTTCGAGTATCGGGGATAAACTCGAGTCCCTTCGAAACTCGCAGAGGGCTACGGCAAGGTGATGGCCTTTCGTGTCTGCTATTCAACATTGCTTTGGAGGGTGTGATAAGAAGAGCGAGGATAGACACGAGTGGCACGATTTTCAGAAAGTCCGTCCAGCTACTTGGTTTCGCTGATGATATTGATATTATAGCACGCAACTTTGAGAAAATGGAAGATACGTACATCGGACTAAAAGCTGAGGCCAAGCGGATCGGACTAGACATCAATGTGTCAAAGACAAAGTACATGAAAGGCAGGGGCTCGAGAGAAGATAACGTCAGCCACCCATTACGAGTTCTGATTGGTGATGATGAAATCGAAATGGTCGACGAGTTCGTGTACTTGAGCTCACTGGTGACTGCCGATAATGACACCAGCAGAGAAATTCAGAGACGCATATTGTCAGGAAATCGTGCTTACTTTGGACTGCGCAGGACGCTTCGATCGAGCAAAATTCGCCGTCGTACGAAGTTAACTATCTACAAAACGCTGATTAGACCGGTTATCCTCTACGGGCACGAGTCCTGGACAATGCTTGCGGAGGATCAACGCGCACTAGGTGTTTTTGAACGGAAGGTGTTGCGAACCATCTTCGGCGGAGTGCGGATGGAAGACGGTACGTGGAGAAGGCGAATGAACCATGAACTGCACCAGTTGCTGGGAGGACCAACCCTCGTCCAAACGGCCAAGGTCGGGCGGTTACGGTGGGCCGGGCATGTTGTTAGAATGTCGGAGAACAACCCGGTTAAAATGATCCTCGACAATGATCCGATCGGTATAAGAAGAAGAGGCGCACAGCGGGCAAGATGGATCGATCAAATTGAGGACGACCTGCGGACCCTTCGCAGCTACCGAGGCTGGCGGCGAACAGCAATGAACCGAGTTGAATGGAGACGCCTCCTGTATACAGCAGAGACCCGCGTGGTCTACGACTGAAAGAGTAGTATCTTTTTGAGTCTAGATTTAGACGCATGACTTCATTAAATTATGAGATATTGAATGTGAAAATCAATACAGGCAAAATATAAACTACTCCTTGTAACGTATTAAGAATAATATTTAAATAAAGGTAACGTTTAGAGTTAATGAATTAGTGAATGGATAAATAGATGAATATACGAATGAGTGAATGATTTTATATACATATTAGAGTAGTGATGCGAGTGCTCATCGTTGTAATATTGTTTTTAATAGTTTTCTCTGTCGATAACCATTGAATATTTTCTCTAAATATTTCATCTACGAAGAGTTAAATTCGATTTTAATCAACTGAAAAATTAACGAAAATTATTTCAGTATTACAGTGACAGATAATTTCAATCAAATTCTAGATTCTAGTACTCTAAATTCACAAAGCAAAGTCTTGGCATGCCTATAGCCGATTCAAAGCGTACAGGATCATTGCGTGGCTAGTACTAAGATCCTACTGACGCTAAGAATCCTTCCAGGTCGGGGTTCGAACATACCACCACTGGCTTGTAAGACAAGCGCATTGCATTGAACCGCCAACCCGGGCGGAATTCTAAATTCGCATCATTGATTAAAACATTATACAAAGTCTTTTTCTGATGGAAGGAAGAATTAGAAGGACTTAAAGTACATTGAACAAAACTTTTTAAATAAAACTTCACACGAAATCAATCGAAAGTCGAATTTGCAGAATGGCCACAACTGCCGCCGGTATGAAAAATTACCCTTTAAACCGCCTTTGGGAATAAATAACCACCGCCACGAGACTTCATCCATTTAGGCAAAGTTTCCGTCCCACTATGGTTCGAAACGGGAAATTAGCGTGACAAAATATTTTGTTGAGCTAATTATTGCGCACAATTTTGCTAAACCAAGCTTTTACATATGAGCTACCAGTAAAAAGTTATGATTGTTTTTTCATCAAAATCAACTCAAGCTTCAAATATCAATATTCATTAGATGCCAGATCGATAAAAATGTATCCTATGCGGTTCCTGAAAGTTCATAATATAAGTAAAATAAAGAAGTAAAAATACCTTCAACAAACTAAAAGCATTGCATAACTCTTAAACGCCTTAACGTATCAACATACTTCCTTCAGCAAAATAATAGTATCAAATTAGTTCTACAAGTGTTCCATACATTGTCCATTCGAGAAATGAGACACACAAAAGCTACAGTCGAAAATAGATTTTTTGCTGAACAATTTTATCAAAGGGTGTAGCCGTGTTTGCATAAAAGCTGCCCCCAAACAGAAAAAATTGATATACGCTGTTTGAAAGAGTTTATATTGGAGAAAATTCGAAAATTTTAACCCTTTAACTGCCATATTGGTGGAGGTAGGGTGGTTCTTCTGATTTTAATTTTATTTAAATTTTTCAAAAACCTCTTTAGCAAAAAAATCAGGAAAATTTTATTAATTATGGGAACAATCAGAAAGGTTTTTCAGAATTTTTCAAAATGTATTTCATGTGAGAAAATATGTTCAAAATTTTCGAAATATTTTTATTTGCACTCAGAAAAAAAAAATCATGTATGAGTACATTACTCTATATTTTTTTCAGATTTTTGAAAAATGTAGACGGGTATAATATCAGACTTTTTAAAATACCATTCGTCTCCATCAATTTATCAGCATCCGATATAAACGCATGGTATTTAGTTCTACAATCATATATCACATGCCCTTAAAACTAAATATCATGCGTTTCCATCTACAACTTGAGTGTAGGGCTTGAGTATTGACGTAATTAATAATGATAAAAGAATTTTATTTCTCATGTTATTCACACACATCCGCACGCCTGGCTCGATTTACCAAGCAATAATGTAGAGAATGCATTAGTGAAAATGTGTGCCAGAGAACGGTTGTAATTCGTTTCTAGCTTCAACATCTTGCGGGATAGTCTGGAGGTTTCGAGGTTAGCTATTAGTAGTCCTAAGATGTACTATAAATCAGATAGAAATCATGTCAAAACGCCTGCAGCTAGTCCCGAAGACTCAAAAAGGACGTATTTATTCGCATCGTCGATTTTCTATACAAACAACATGTTCTTTTAAACATAATATTTTCAGTTTTTTGCAGTTTCCTGAAGAGAACCTCTTAATAAAACAATTTCGGAAAATCGTATTGTTATATTGCTTCAATCGAAATATTTATAAACTACGAATGAGTGAGAAACTAAGCTATTTATAAAAATCGAACTTCATAGGCTTTCGCAGATATAGTTCAACGCATTTAATTGCACTTAGTGGGTTTTTTCTGGTGTTTCATGAAGTACTTTTCTAACGTATCAGCTCAAGCCCGTCTATTCTGTATCTAGAAGTCGTCTCCATACAGCTCAGGCTATGACCACTCTTCGCCAGCCATTTAAGGCTCGGATACTGCGTGCGCCACCCTCCATTTGATCGATTCACCTTGCTCGCTATGCTTCTCTTTTTCTTGAGCCTTCCGAATTACATTCATGAACCATTTTCAAATGTTTGCCGTCCGTTATCCTTATGACATGCCCAGCCGATGTCCAATTTCAGCTGTGTTGAGGAGGATTTCCCAGTAGCTGTGGTTTAGACGCCGTTTCTTGTGGATACGTTTTACTTTTCTTGTATCTTTATCCGCGGTCATAAATGAATACACGAATTAATCAACCACCACGATTTTGTCGCCACGCGCCATTATTCGAGTAGGAAGGTGTTATGTTTTAAAGTCTTTCCTCTCATACATTTTGTTTCGACAGATTTACTGTCAGTCCGATCCCAGTTAGATTAATTCGTCTTTATGACCTTAAGCCGTTTGACTTTAGCTGTTTTGTTGAACGATTTCAGGCATCTTGGCTTTCATACCATGTGACACAGAACGTCGACGAACAGTTTGCCCTAAAACTGATAGTTTTTTAGATTTCGCTTAGTTTTGAATTTTTCTTGATTTTGCAATTGGTATCTGGGAATACTTTTTTCTGCAAAAGAACTATAATTTAATTGTCCCTTAGAATTTTTACTAAATATAGCAAAAATGTGAGATTAAATTTGACTACAGTGTATTCGTTGATTCATTTGATTTGAATACAATAAATGTGAAATAAATGTAAAATCTTTAAACCTTATATCAAAACCTAAGTATTTGTCGATTAATTAGTTCTGATTCATGTTTCTCTCACTGGTTTTTCCTTACAAAATACAACCGTCCGTTGGCACCATGCTCACTAATGTGTTCCAACGAACTATTTCCCTGCATCATTACTAGCTAAATCGAGACAGACGTACGGGCGTGTGTAAATATCTTTAGAAATGAAATTCTTTCTTAAGCCCTGAACTCAAGTTGTAGATGAAAACGCATGGTATTTATTTCTAAAGGCATGTGTTATATGATTTTAGAACTAAATCCATCTCCATCGGATGATGATAAGTCGACGAAATATACCCGTCCACATTTTTAAAAAATCTGGAAAAAATACAGCGTAATGTACTCATAAATGATTCATTTTTTATATAATATTTAGAGTGGTGACAGTATTGTAAGTGCGAATAAAAAAAATACAAAATTTTGAACATTTTTGACGTAGAACACATTTTTATTTTCTATATAGGGGAGCAAATCAGAAACTCAAGGAAAAATACACGTAGAAATATGGTCAGGTTTTAAACACTTACAGTTCAGTATATTTTGTATCGATTTTTAATATTATTTCATCATTTGATTGGAAATATTTTAAGATTCGATTTGAATGTATCAAGCCACGTATTTTCAATTATAAATGATTGAATTTTGATTAGTAGCGAGCAGTGTTATTTTGCTAAAAATCTCCGGCATATCGGATTTCCCTGCCATAGACGAAGGTTTTGAAGGAGTAAGCGATATATCAATGGGAAAGCATCGCTCTGATTGGTCAATCGATGCAAAAGCGAAGCTGTTGGAAGAACGCGAACCTATAAATAGAAGCAAAATTATAGCTAACGTTTCAGTCCTACGCTAAGCATGCTAGAGGTAGCATGTTGCTGGACAGCAAAACAAAAAGTGCCATAAAACAATTTGAAGTTATAATTAGTATGCTCTGATCTTGTGTCATGCAAGCTCGGATGAAATTCCATGTTATGTGGTTTCGCCTGAGAAATTGACAACTACCCAGGGTAAATTTTGAGTGCTTATGATTAATTTTTAATTTATATAAGATGAACTCGATTGATAATGAGAAAGAGTTTATCGCTTCAACCGATCGCAGAATGGTAGAGAAACTTAACGCTATAAAAATATCTGCTTGCATACAAAACTTGAACACAAGCTTGGCGAAGAGAAGCTTAAATATCAAAATCGTATCGCAAGTATGTACAAAGATATAATTGCATACATTTGGGATATTGGTGTAATTTCGTCGGCTATAAAACCAACAATGTTCGTTGTTGGTTTCTAATCCAGATCAATCTAAGCAGACATACAATGGCGACTCGTGCAATTGCGGATTCAAAAGTGTAACGATTGATTGAACTGTTTGATTGTAGATACAATTTTTGTTGCCTTGACATCAATGGCTCGAACAACCCCATTTTTTTTCACATGAAATACATTTCGAAAAATTCTGGAAAATTGTTACCGTTCGTAAATTTATAAAGATAAAATTTAAATTATATATTTAATTATTGATATTCATAATGAATTTTGGATTCAGGAACCTAAGAAAAATAACGGTCAATTTAAAAACAACATACACTATTTAGGAACTAAGTAGGGTTAAGCACACAATACACTCACCTAAAACTGCTCGAAGATGAAACGCAAAGATGGAAATATAGTTCAGTGGAGATTAGTAGAGAGAGGAAATGACAAAAGAGTATAGAATGAAGCTTTTACTGCCAGTCGAAGCATTATAAGGCCTTCTCACGCGAACTTTTGAGGTGAACAGTCGTACCTTGAAGGAAGGAAAAGGGCGTAGCCAAAAGTGTTTAAACTGCTGAACGGAAATCTAAAGCAGTTCATTCTATAGTTTGATTAGAAGTAAAAATTGTTTAAAAACGAAAGTGATTAAAAGATTGACCAGAATCAGGACCCGTTAATTCTCGTTTGAGTGTTTCGTGGGAAAAAAGCCGAGACATCGATACCTGTAAATCCGCAGAATACCCAAATAACCCCCCCACAGGACTTGAAACCGGATAAACCATAGACTGAGGAGGTCACGTGGTCGGTACCAGCTTATACAATTGACCATCGGGGATCCGGAGCCCCCCGCTTACCAGACCCAGCGGTCTATTCAGCCCTCGGATAACGTCGATGCCGTATCAGTCCTTTAAATCCAGGCCGTAGCGACCCCGCTATAACGGCTTCCCCAGCAGCGGCTTTTCGAGCAACAGTTTCTCCAGCAGCGGCTTCTCCAGCAGCAGTTTCTCCAGTAGCTTCAGCATTCGAGTAACCGGCCGGTATAAAAATATTACACTCACACACACAAGCAGATACACCCACATGTACATACAAATACCTACAATAAATTATAAAATTATTATAATACACCCTATTATTCATCAGAAACAAATCACTGAGTCCCTGATTAGCGAAATCCCATTGAAATCAAGCCGACCTTGAGTGAAAGAGACTCCAGCTCGAGCTAGGGCACAAAAGAGGTCGTTGGATGACCCACCCTCACCTGACCTACCGTGGCTTGACCAGTAGGTCGAGGGCTTAGCAAACTAACTGACAGTCGTAAAGACGGTCAGCGTAATAAAATATCAGGAAGGTTTGCAAACCCTTTATTAAGAAAATGAATGATTCAATTGTTTTGATTCCGGTATCGCAATAATCGTATGGTTACCATTTAAAATAAAATATAGAACTAAAGTTAATGGCGGTTTGGTATGTATTGAATAAATGAAACATTATCTAAAACTAAATATTTTGTTTTTCAGGGCAAGTGTTCTGAACTTCTCCTGTTTTGTTTGTTCGACAAGATAGCCTTTCAAAAACATCTTCGATGTTCACGATTCTGCTGATCTGTTGGTGATAGTGAATACCAGCCATACAACGATACATATTACGCTCGTATTTATCTTATTCTGGTTAATAATCAGTGGTTATTGATTGATTGACCTCATCAAAATGATCTGCTTGAGTATTGAACATTTTTCAGCATTCGGAAATTCTTTAATGATCCACACTTTAAAAAAAACACCTGTGATTTTACATCTTATTAGATGCACATAAATGGAGCGTCGCAGTTCACCCAAATTTACGTCGAAGAACATTTAATATTGTGTCTAAGACTCCTTGACAAGAAATTCATTGAAATAAAAAAAATACTAATAATAGCAACCGCCGCGACTTGAACCGAGAATCATTGTATCGCAAGTACGTCTGTTAATCGACTGAGCCACAGAAGCATGCATCTGCTTGGCTGGTAAAAGGTGCATTTAAATTCATACAGTCGCACCTGCTAGCAGAACGCAAGTTACAGTCGAAGCCAGTAAAATTCAAGCTCATCTAACATTAAGTCATTACAAATAAAATCTTCCGTCATTTGACCAATCAGGTCTTTATGAATTACATCGTATGAGGGATTAAGTCACCTGTAAAATTAATTTTTTTTTGGGGTGTATACTTTAAATGTCATTATTACTCTTACCAGCAATCATCAAATCCGTAAGCTTCTTGTAAATCAAAGCACTTCCTGAAACCCAAGAAAATCATTAGTTTGTTAAAATGAGTAAAATGTATTTATTCCAATCAAAACTCATTGTGCATCGTTTTCCGGTTGTTACAGGCTATTCAGTACACAAGTGGATGCGAAAGAAGGGCAAGTGCCATAGTCGTCTCGGTACGATGTGGATAAAACTAATTGTGTTTTACTAACTTGCAGCAGCTTGTTGGAATGGTTGTCGAGGTAATGAAATGTTGTCGAAATAACCATATTACACAGTATCTTTAATCCTCAGTTGCTCAAAGTCAATTGAAGTAGTTTATTTAATAATAAATTAATTAAAATTGTTCTGCAATCTATTTTAGGGTGTAGTTTTGGTGTGTCTCATTTCTCGAATGAAAATTGTATGGAACACTTGTAGAACAAATTTTATACTATTATTTTGCTGAAGGAAGTATGTTGATACGTTAAGGCTTTTAAGGGTTATGCAATGTTTTTGAGTTTATTGAAGGTGTTTTCAAGACTAATTTAAATAAGTTAAAAAAAATAACACCCTTCCAATTTTCTCATAAATTTTTACTTATACTATGATCTTTCAGGAACCGCATAGGATACATTTTTATCGATCCGGAATCTAATGAATATTGATATTTGAAGCTTGACTTGTTTTTGATGAAAAAACAATCATAACTTTTTGCTGGTAGCTCATATGAAAAAGCTTGATTCAGCAAAATTGTGCGCAATAATTAGTTCAACAACTCTTCTTAAGACAACTTTTCCATAGAACGTTTCGCAAAAAAAATTAGAACAAAAAAAGTGATTTTCAAAAGATGACGATGATGGTCTCACCATATACCCCTACAAAGGTGTGAGCAGAGCGAGTTATCTAAATGATAATTAATATTTTGCACATATCTTAACCAGTAACAAATAAAATCGATCTGATTAATCTAGCAGGTATAGATTCTTCTTCAAAAGAACGGCTGACCACAAAATAACATTTAAATAATTCGGATTTACTATCTATGGTTTCAGGAGCCACCCTACTTTTACTCGGCAAAATTGATGCATCTCGATCAAAACAAAAGCTAGAGAATTGTTTTTTTCAGCGAAATTGCTCAAAATAAAATTTCCTAGAACTTTATTGTGCAACAAAATCATTTTTGAGTTCAATTAAGAATGTTAGATTTCAGATTTCAATCTAAATAAAGACCACCCTAGTAACTTTTTTCATCAAAAGGAACGCCATTTAATTACAAACAACTTTTGTGAAGACGCAGACTACAAAAAACTAATATTTAATAATGAAAATATTTTTGTCACACTATTTTCCCATTTCGGACCACTGTTCGTCCGCAAATATTGAATATAAAACTTGCACTCGTTGGTGAACTAAAATCGTTGCCGTAATTCGCCACGGTAAACAATTCCTCGATAAGGCATCGATTTTGCTGCATCCTTGGTAAAACATACGCAATACAAACTGCCTATCGATTTCAACTCTCATACTTTTGCTGCAACAATTACACATTGCTGTGTGAACAATTTACCAAACCGCCTGACACACACTGAACGATGGGCTTTTGAATTACGTGGGTGCGCAACCAAAATGGGAACGTTTATTCTCCGTCTTCTGCCACATATCCCTCAACGTTAGTAAAGCACGCAACAGTAATTTCATCTGAGTCATTTTAATTTATGAATTGATTGTTTGTTACAGGCAACACGTGATACGCGGTTCGTTGAATATCCAAGCGCAATTTCGCATCAGTTGAAGTATTATATCATTAGCGGCTCCCTAATATTATAGCCTGTCTGAATGTAGGGTATATTCATTTATATGGAGGGGAAAACTTTCTCCCAGCAGTGGTATGTTCAGAATTGGTAAACGGCTGGCATTGCCAGTATTTTTCGAGATAGGAAAGTTTGCTGAAATGATTTAAAATCAGCCGCTGGTGTGGATTTTCAGATAATGTTTCGCAAACAGACAGCTTCCAGTTTGTTTCCGAAGAGGGTATAAAGTTTGGTCGTAAATTATTCTTCACATGACAATTTTCTCGCTACAATTCATACCGAGTACCGGTGTACTCTGTTCAAAGTGTTAATTATTTTATATTGAGAGAGAATTTCTTCTTGAAAGTCAGTTGTGCAACCTTCAACGATACAGTATATTGCTTTCCATGTTACATACGGAGGAAACATGGAAAATAAACGTACGAAATTCGAATGTTTTACAACGCAATTTGAACAAATAATGTCATCATCCAATTTACCTTCCAATTCTGCCTTCGAAAGTGCTTTCTGGGATAACTCCATCGCATTATAATTTAGCAAACAATTGATACTGTTATTAGATATACTTTTATCTTAGGAGGCTAATTAAAATCACTTTTCAAAATGGAAATTGAAGATTGCATCGATTTAACTTACTAAACCAGGGAGGACACTTCAAAATCAATTTCAGATTTTTATTTTGATTCTTTCTTTCCGGTGAAACAACAAATAGACCAAAATGGCTCTACAAAAACATGGATGGTCTGAATTGTTTATAAATTAATAATATGTTTGATCGACAGAGCTTAGAATTCCTGTTTCTAAGAAGGTATAAACATTTAATATATTTATTACATTCTGCCTGGATTCCTTCTATGTGATTCTTGAAAGTGAGTTTTTTGTCATACGTCACTTAGGTTTTGTTTTGTGTTTTGATGTACCTTATGATAAAAAAAAACCGGAATTTTATTAAAAAACGCTGAATTTCAATTTTTAATAAATTTCTTTATTATCGCCTTCAAAGTACTCTCTTCCTGCGGCAATACATGCATGCCAACGCTTGATCCAATTTTCCATACAAGTTTTATAGGCCGCCGAAGGTATGGCCTTTAGTTCACGCAGTGAATTCTCTTTTATGGTCTCTATGGTCTCAAAATGCGTTCACCGCAATGGCAATTTGAGTCTGGGGAAGAGGAAATAGTCACACGGGGCCATATCTGGAGAGTACGGTGCTTGGTTGATGATATTGGTTGAGTTTTTGGCCAAAAACTGCGACACAACTAACGCTGTGTGAGCCGGCGCATTCAGCTTTTTTGGCACCAGCCGAGAAGCGACGCGTTTTAAACCCAAAACATCAGTTAAAATGTGTTCGGCTGATCCATAAGAAATGCTCAACAACACAGCAATCTATCTAATCGGTACAGAACAATTTTGCAACACGATTTGCTTCGTCGATTCAATGTTTTCTTCAGTAACAGATGTTGTTGGGCGGCCAGGGATCTCATCATGATTCAAGCTTGTACGACTACCTTTGAAGTGTTTATACCACTCGTATGCCTGTGTTTTTCCTAGACACGATTCACCAAAGGCCTTTTCTAACATTTTAAACGTTTCGAAACACTTAAATCCATTTGCAACACAAAATTTGATGCACGCACGATGTTCTAAATTTTCATCCATTATAAAAATCGTCACACGATAATTTTTCAACTTCTTTGTATAGACGCCAAACAGAAACTAATCGTACGATATGCGTCAAAATTTGACAGAATGTGTATAAAAGAGTTGCCAATGTTGAGAGAATAAAAGTTTGCCTATTGGACAAGCGCGGGAATTTTAAAATTAAAATTCCGGTCCTTTTTTTATCGGTAGAGTTTATTTTATTGACGATGTAATCTTGAGTTTTCCTTTATTTTTATATTGTTATGTTGAAAATGCTTGAACACCTGCTAGAACTACATACCCGAAATTTCCACGAATTTCGAGACAAGAGGCTTTCGAGATCAGAGCTCGGTCTCGTGAAATCCTGCTATTGATTCAATCGATACTATCAAATAGAGATTGTTAGCATTTCACTAATCCAAAACTGGTGCGGTAAATTGAGCATAGAATAAACAGCAGTATGAGAGGAATTTGTTAATGATAATTTCGATCACCTTGATAATTTGATGATATATGCTTGTGGTAGGTATATCAGAATAATCCTTTTAACTCTTAGAATTATTCAGAAACTTGACAGTCAGATTCGTAGATTTTCATCTTCAGCATATTTATATAATGTGCAACGGTACCAAAATTCTCTTAAAAAATTTATTGTAATCTTGCGACAGCATACAAAGTCATTTGTAGCGGTTGTGCATGAATTTAAATAATTCATATGGTGATTATAAGCATGATTCTCGGCGACACTAAAAGCCTACCGAGTATGGTAAGTACATCAACTCTTCAGTCTATTCTAAATGTAATTTCCGGAGCACACCAGCAGCGGCAACGTTAGTCCAATTAGTTTTGGTTCGTTACAACGCATTGACTTGATACTCAGCTAGCCGAACTGGTTCGATTCCCTAACGCTCTAACAGTGTTCGAGAAAAAAAGATAAATGACCGAACATTAATCCTTCCTGTGAGTGGTGTAACGTACTGCATCTATCATCTGGAATTTTTCCGCAGCGCTCAAAACAAATCAACGGTGCGAGTACGTAAAATTTCAGAGTTAGAAATGCATCCCCCTTACATCGGACTGGTAAACCATTTGTAATTAATGACTATAATTTGTTCAGTTGCAACCAGTGGGAACTAAAAAGTTGAATGCTGCTCGATGGTTGTTCGATGACAATGTTAGAGAAGATTATGTTTTATAATTACTAGTTAGAACGCAAGTCGACTTGACGGTTGACAGTCGTATGACGCCTGCGTCAATTAGCACTTACTTTAGTGATGTGAACTCCAATTCGTGATGACTTTCTCTAACAGGCGAATTCATACGATCGTCAAAATACGGTTTATTTATATACAGCGAAAAGATGACAGCAAGATATTTGACTTCTTTACATCTTTGCACACATTAATGACAGTGCTAATTAGTGCCTGTTTACAATTAAACATGCATATCATGCCCGATCTGATATCATTGATAATGATTTCACAGAAGAGCAGTCAACAGGAAAACGTTCCTTGAATGCGATTGAATCCATTTCATAAATGCTTATACTTTGATGCAACAAAAACGTCCACCAACCAACCATGTTCCGTGAAGCACGGATGAAAGACTGTTGACGCCACTCTGCCTTGTCTCATAAGTGTGAGATGTCTGATTATTTTAGCGCCTGGTAAGAATCTAGCTTCAAACGAATAAAGCGAAACAATACAACACAAGAAAATGTTTAATGATCCCAACATTAAACGTGGATCGAGTATTAAATCAAGCATCACTGCAAAGTGAAGGAACCACACAAGGATCGGGTGAGGAGGACGTTGTCCTTTGTATTATGAGAGAGCTCTTTAATCAGGACTTGCGAACAAGATGCGGACGGATCATGATAGGGATTACGAAAAAAAATCTAATCAAGACAAAATCTAAACTATATTTGTTAGAAGCTAGTAGAACAAAAAATTAAACCCCAAAAACTGTAGTGGATTATCTAATTGATCGGGAAACTCATGAGTAAGTAACAATAAAGTTTTGGTGAAACTTTTCGCTTAATTGTGTATCACAGTGCCATGAACGATGTTTTATTAGTTGCCTTTAGGATAGACCAGAAATTCGAGCCTAATTCCTATATCCTAACTATGCATAGCTTTCGATTGAATTTTTCTTTCATATCTTTCTTTGTTGTTGTTTTTGAATAACGGAGTCGATATTAGATATTATACAGTCTGTCAAGTAAGAACATTATGACGATTCCAAGGGCAATCTAACCAAAGGAAAAATAACAATATAACATTATTTTTAATTATGACTTAGTCCGAAAATATCATCTTAACGCAGAGTTAATTTACAACTCATTTACAGAAAAAAAATCACTGAACTTTTGTTATACGTTACGTTATATCTATATTCTCTAACTTCACGTTTGATTCTATCGACTAAATTCGGAACAGTCCTTTTCCCACTTTTTGGTTAAATTCTTTCACATTATTTACATGCCCTTTCGATTTTCCACTTCACGAAAACACGAAGGAATTGCAGTTATTTGGTGCAATGTTGATTTTGTTTTTTTCAGCCGGTTTTCAAAATGGCAAGACGCAAAATGTAACCGAAACAAAACATAAATCATTAGCATTTGGATTGATTTAAAGTAACCGTTTTTACAGATACTCGTTGACGTAATCATGTTGATTTGTTGTACCTGTAGCTGAGAAAAATTTGCTCTAGAAACTCTAGAAATTCTCGTTTCAGAGAATTGAGATAAATTTGTATTGCGGTATAAAACTCAAAACCAGAAAGTTACCTGCTTCGGCTATTGTTTCATTATCCGTAACTCACCAACTAAGGGAACAGGTATAGCGTGATAGGTAATTCGATGCTTGTAACACAGCCCACCTGGGTTCGATTCCAAACTCCGCACATAGGGTCAAAAAGTTTTTCTGGCTCGAAGAGGCGAATGACCTTAAGGTTAAAACCTCTATAATTGAAACAAAAGAAACAAAACTCGCCCAGAGACTGGTTTTCGATCGAATGTCAACTTATCTTGGAAATGTATTCAAAACGTTACTTTTAGTCAAGCGAAGAGCCGTTTTCGCTTTTTTGCAAAAAAATTTTCAAAAAAATGTTGTTTCCATTGTTAGTCTCGGGACTGATCCATGTGTTAATTTCTGTGATCATATTTTTATCTCATATAAATATAAATACCAAGATCAAATATAACTTTGATAACATTTTGTATTGTTCATTTGATGGGGTTCACAAAGGCATTTGGTTTTAGTTTTTAGCCAACTGAGTCGAATTCTATTTATTACTCTAGCCTACACACCAAGCACGTTTATAAAAATACGTTCGCGATCTGAATATAAGAACTGAAACTTTTTTTCGCATCGTGAACGTATCTTCAGCTTACGATTGACTTTAATATAGGTTTTATTTTAATTACAACGATATTAATGAAGGTATCATAAGTAAATCCTATCTGAAGGTTACATGACATGCCAGCGGGCTGTAGAATGATAATAACTAGAGCAAGATTACAAGTTCCAACCGACACTCATTCCTATAACTTGTGAGACGGTTTGAAAGTTACAGGTTTATCTACTCGGATGCTACAGAAATGATTGCGTATACGAGAAAACATGGATGTGGTTATTGAATCCTTGCTGGGGTTAAAGGTAATAAATAAGACCATTTTAGCATATGCGAATAAAGAGATGACGGCATCTCCGAAGACTACCTTTAAACCATGGTCATTATTTAAACTCATATCCTTTCTCCCGGGGATTATGGATTGTAACCAAATTTCCGGAGAAAATGTTGATGTCTTAGTCTTCCACCACGGCTTAGTCCTCCACTGTTGTTGCGTAATTTTTCTCAAACTTTGTTGTGTTTGTTGAAAAGTTATATCATGTGGCACTGGTTGATAAGTGGGGCGGCGTACAGTCACCGTCATAATGCTAGTAGTAAAATATCTCGGGTTGGCAGGCGAACAAATCTGAACTCGAAAAACTGAAGTTTTTATGATTGATAATTGGATTACGCCATGCTGTTGCGAGCAAATTATTTCCGAGAAGCGCACAGATGTTATCTTTGAAAAAGAATTTAAAAACTTTAGAATGAATGGTGGCATATTTCGGTGACATGAATAAAATTGGTATTGAAAACCAGCTACATGAACAGTGGGAAAATATGGACCACGAGTCTGTATTCTGGAAGTTTTGTTGTATACGATAATTCATTACGTGAAAACAGCATTTATGCAATATGTTTTGATTGGTTTTCTATCAAGGTTATCGAGCTTCGAGAAACATAATAATATGGATAGATTAAGACACTTACACCTTATATAGTATATTTATAAAATAAAGTACTAAACACATGAAAAGCGCTTTCGGTTTAATTGTTATGGTTGCGAGAGATAAGTATGTGTTTTGATTTAAACAGGGGTTTTCATCAAGGAGAAAATAGTGGGGTGAAATAATGATTCATGAGCTGACATGTGGGTTTATTTCTAATGCAAATAGAAATAATGGAACTTGCTTGATATCCGGTAAGGAATTCGTAATTGCAATTCTAACGAAAACCAATTATGCACTAGGAGCATTTCATCCACAGAGCTTCCTGATACATACCTCTTGTGTGCTTGCTCGTCACGTCATTTAGATTAGTTCACCGCAAAAATCAATTTCCGAATTTTACCTTTCAAAGCACATTACGCCCGCATAGCACTTACGAAACACTAAACAGATTATCGCAATCAATTTTGCGAAATTATGCATTGTACCCTCCCTCGTCTAACCGGGCTGTAATAATCGATTTAGCAAATTGACACTTTTCCGAAAAACTCCGGAGATAACGTTTTCGATCGTAGTGCCTCATTTATTGATTTCAGACAAGTAAGGATAAAAGAGGGTTGTATTCTAGCACGACCTTTTCGTTTTCGCATTGTTGCACCGATCTCAACAAAATAGCACCGCAAATTGAAAACGGGATAGGAAACCACAGCTGGTTCGTATAATCTTCGTCCATGCGTTGAGTCTGTTTGGGATAAATATGTAAATAAATAAACATAATCATAAATTAATAAGCTCCATTGCGATCATAGCGAAAGGAAACGTGTTTTAAATGTGTGCAAGCGTACTTAAACAGGATTGAGAATGGATGCACACGGCCATCACGCGTATTTTATTTATTTTGTCCGAATTCAGTTCGATTTTCATCTTATCCCTTCATCGATTGTGTCAATGGATCGGACTTTGCTTTGTTAATGGCAGTAAGTGAATCACCCTGAAATCTATTGCTTTGCGTAGATGAGTGCTGTCAATTGTATAAAATCATCTCATCAATATCTAAACATCATTATCTGAATATTTATAAATAAAAACGTGCTTAATCCACCTAGCAGTGAGATGATACCTTTTTTATCAATCCGCATGTGTTTTTTGCATGAATATTCATCGGTGTTTTGGTACTCATGACATTGTTTTAATGACCGTCGTTTTAAGCGCAATTTAAGATTTTAATCGTAAATCGGATCGAAATTTATTCCAATGATGTGATAATCGATTGAACATTTCATGAGTTGTTGAAGAAAGTTCCACTTTAGAGTTACGGTACTTACGAGTTTAGCCAATATTAACGGTACTCTCAGAGCCGGTATTCAGCAACCAGCATAACCCACAAAGATTCGTATGACGATAAATTAATATGACGAATAAATTGCAATAGTTTTGAGTCCAACTGTCATCTTCTTGATTGGTTTGAATTTTAAAAACTCATCACCTGCAATTCCAGAATCAGAATTAGATAAAATTCATTAATTTTGTATGGGATCCTTTAATTTGAATTTTGGTTTTTGAAATTCGATTTGGCCTTATTGAGCTGTGAGAAACAATTCAATACTGTAACCGGAATTCGAAAATCGGTGTAGCCGAAGTCAGTTGAATTCACCTGAGGAGCTGTACAGTTTACATTTGATTCAAAATGTTTGAAAATTAGACATCTTTGAGAAATCGTAGCGTGAATAAAATTTTTGGTACCTCCCACATCGAAAGTTGGATCTGACTGAAAAGCAAGATGTGTTATAGGATCTTAAGACCTTGCATTTGAATCTTAGTTGGTTCATCTACGAGAAAAAAGAGTTACATTATTTTAATTTTGTTTCACATATCATTCTGTAGTTCTGGAACCAGAAGTCGGATCCAAATGAAATTCAGGAACCTTGTTTGGAAGCATACGACTGCTCATACGAATCTGAGTTTGTAGAAAACGGTTGAGTCACCTCCGAGAAAATTGAGTGAAATTTTTTGTCACACCCGCATTTACTGATCTCGACGAACCGATTCGAATGGTATATGGGTGTTATGTTCTTCCAGCATTTATTAATTCAAGTAGTTTAAATAAATATAATTATGAAATAAATTTCAACTTGAAATGCTGCATTCATCTGGTTTACATGTCCTATTCGAATGATTATGTTGCCAAAAATGAATCATGCTAAAATCTGTCCGAGCAAAAAGTCATGAGAAAAGATGCAGTACACAGTCTTTTTGATACTTTGGTACTTAGAAACAATTGTATTTATTTACGGATTTTAACAATCTATGGCTTGTTGGATTGCTCTTACCGTGCGAAATCTAAGTCTGAAAACATATTCTGGTTTACAGGTCAATTGTGACAGATACTGTCAAAACATTGAAAATTTTGACATCAAATTTCGTATAACTCAAAAAGTAAACATCCGATCTCAAAACCATTCAATAGCGTTCAGGGTGACGGAGAGACCTTTCTACTAGTTTGATCAAAATCGCCATCTCTGAGATCTCAACCTCTTTGTTGACAACACACACACACATCCCAAGTAACAATTATTGTTACGCTAGCTTGTTTGTGACTAGTATGCAACCAGATATTTGAGTGATTATTACTAACATCTAACCACTTGCATGACTCAAAAAGCGCAGTTTCTACTAGTTGTCAAGTCGGTTAAAAATAAGTTGTCGTTACGTTGTAATGCCATACTGAAATAACTTATCTTTTCATAACTTGAAAATAAACTAGTTGAAACTTAGTCACCATCGACATTATAAACATTGAATGAATCCAGAATACTTTTCCATCATCAATAAAAAAGCAGAAGAATACTTTAAATCACAAACTTGATACAAGGTACAAATTTCACAACGATTTTAAAACTGTCGTGCGGAATTCAATTTTACTTAACTGTTTTTTATGCGCCTTCCATTAAAATCTGTTTATATAGATATAAAAAATAAACAACAAAAAAACGCTATGTTCAGAATGCTCAAAATTATTCCAAGTAGAGTGATTTCTCATCATTTTAAGTTCATATATCATGAGAATTATAGAATTATCACAATCGATGTTCAATCCCTATATTATTTTCTTCGTGTTTTTGACAGTGCATAGAACAAAAATGACTATTCTGCCTTTCACAATTTTCGGCAAAAAGTAGTTTTGAAAAAAGGAATATCCTGGTTTTATTTATGTTTCATACACTTCTTGAAACTCCATTTTGTGTTTGCCATATTCAAGCCAAAAAAGGTTGTTTTGTTTGGATTTTCGTTATCATAACTTTGGGAAAACCTACCGATAACTATCTGAATCAATGAAGGAATTATATGTTGTAATCTCATAATATCTAACTTATTACTACATGAATTCACATAGTAACGATTTACATATACGCTTACGTTTTAATAATGGTTTCGCAACCTTTTTTCAACTAGTAGCTAAAACCAAAACTGTGATTAAAGATATGTTAGAATCAAGTAACGATTACTTACAAATGATAGCTAGCTCAATGTTTATGTTATAAAGAAACACTGCTGTCGCCTTGTTTTAACCAGCATAACATAAAAAACATGTTCGTGTTCTTGTTGCAACATAGTTGGGCTAAGTGGTATCAGAACTAGTTACGGGTTGCCAATATTGGAGTCAAATAAACTTATTTTCAACTAGTAGCTAGAAATGAAGTTGTGATTAAAGATATGTTTGGATTAAGTTACGATAGCTTATAATTTATAATTAATTCAATATGACAAAAAGATGTGGTGATTTGAAACCTTAATAACTATTTCGTAACTGGTAATGTAATGAAAAAACATTGCTGTCACCTTGTTTTAACCAGTATAACATTAAAAACATATTCGTGCTCTTGTTGTAACATAGTTTGGACTTAGTCGCATCAGAACTAGTTGCGGATTGCTGCTTGGGATACACACATACATCCTCTCATTACGATGCCACCATCTGTACCTAATTCTATCAAGTTTGTTTTGTAGGGTACATTATCTTTTTTAAATTGTGTAGTAATGATTTCACTTAAATGTTAGAACTATCATTGCCAGAGATTTTTTTTCTAGGAGATCAGTCAATTCATCCACTAAAAGGCTTCATTCTTCATTGGTTAATTTTCATTATTTCAACAAGTTCATCCGTATGACATTCACCAAAAACGTAATTTTGTATAGCAGTATATTTAGTGCGACCAAGTTTCAGATTCGGAGCTATTTTGGAATCATTGAATAAATCCTTTGCTATTTAGGCAGAATTTTCGATCATGCTAGCTGAAGCATTGAACTCCCCAAGCACAAAGTCTGAGATCAGGTTCGATAGAACCATCACGTTGAGACAGCAATTACTACTTGTGCTGATGGTTTTCATCATTGGAAATATGTTAACTTTTTTTGTTTGATTTCTATCGAAGCTGAATTGAAGAAATCATAGACATTATTTTTTAAAAATATGTTGAATTGTAATAAATAGTGTGAGATTTTGGTGTTTCCTCCATTTGAAAATGCATTGTTATTCTACCCGCATTAGAAGTATTCTACAGGTATGTAGTGTTTATTTGAAAATAGGTAGTTAGTAACTTCCAAAATTCTCCATTAATACTAGTTCAATTGGGTTCCAACTGTTCATATTGAAAATGGCTCAATAATGAACCCCTGTCTGCCGAGTTCGTTGAACGAAAAAATGGCACGCGGTTCAATGACCTGTTTCGAAACCCACAAACGAAAGTCCCAATTTGGCCTCCCGTTGGTCATTTATCGGACCAAAGATCAAACGTATTACATCAACGAAGGACAGCCGTTGGACTTTTTTTCTATACAAGGCTGCAACTGATGCATAAAGAAATATCGTTGCACAATAAACAGAGTGGCACTATTGCGGCCTTCAAAGCAAAGCAAAGTCTTGGTATTACATTCCATTTGGCCTTTCTGTTTCAACCGATTTCGCAGCCGATTCTTAGCGCATAGAATCATTGCATGGTTAGTAATATGATCCTATTGATACTAAGAATCCATCCAGATCGGGACCCGAACATACGACAACTGGCTTGTAAGACCAGCGGCCCTATGCATTGAACCGCCAACTCGGGTTAAGCTATCACATATGGCATTTTGAACCAAAATATAATGTATCTATCGAAACATTCATTTGTTTATCAATTTGCACTTGTTAAGATTTAATTACGTTGACTCGTTCAATTTCTTCGTTTTATATTTGCAGTATTTGTATTACGATTTCCGATAATCATAAATTCAGTTTGGGCCAAATCCAAATTTAGCTTCTTCGCTACAAAATACTCTGCTTAAACTCTTCATTTAGCGTTTGCAAATTCGATATGCTCTCACCTTCCTAATATAAGCAAAAGTTGTTGGCAGTCCAGACAACCTCTCATATCATTTAGGTATAGAATGAAAATTAGTTAACCTAAATACCTCCTTGAGATACTTAAAAAACTTCGTTTTATCGATTGATCTGTAATTCCGGAACCAGAAATCGGATCGGTAGAAAATTTAATAGCAGTCTATGGGACCGTAAGACCTCTCATTTGAATTTGAGTTTGTGAAAATCGGTTCTGCCATCTCTGAGAAAATTGAGTGATATTATTTGTCATATATATATATATATATATATATATATATATATATATATATATATATATATATATATATATATATATATATATATATATATATATATATATATATATATATATATATATATATATATATATATATATATACTAGCTACTTCGTCTAGAACTTCGTCTCGACCAATATAGTTTTCTTGATTTCTCTGTAAACTTTTCAAATGGTCGTAACTTTGTTTATCTTCTCTTCTGTTGAATACGAAGCCGTTCCTAAGTTTACAGGATCGGAATAACAGTTTTTCTTATTCTAATTGATTTCACAAATTTTCAATGGCTGCCCTCGTGACTGGGTTTTCATTGCATTTGCATACGCAATAGTACTTTTCAACTCGAATGTTAAATAGTTTTAGATCACCACGAGGAAAATTCTTTTTTTACTTCTCTTCTCTCTCACCGCTAGTCTAATACCATAACAAAGTCGTAGTGAATCGATGTTACGCAGCGTGTCAGATCAATGTTCTATCAGAAAAATAGCAATAGAATGATGAATTGCTGGCCGTTAGAAAATTCAAATTACAGTGGCATTCAACATACTGTTCTTTAACTTGATAATGAACAATGAATTCATTTAAATATACTCACACACACAAATTTAGAATTTTACAGGTGATCTTATCCTACATATGATGCAATTCAATAAGACTTAATTTGTCAATTGACGGAAAATTTCATATGTAATGACTTAAAGCAGGATGAGCCTGAATATCACTGGTTTAGAATGTTATTTCTATTCGGTTAGCAAGTGCAACTGCTTGAATTTATGTGTAAGAAAAGCTGATGCGTGCTTCCATGGCTCAGTCGATTAATGGACGTACTTTGCGATCCAATGATTCTCGAATCAAGTCACCGCTCTCACTGTCAGTATTTTTCGTTTATTTCATTGAATTTCATGTACATGTTCTTGAACGTATATTTACGTGAAATGCGACGATCCATTTATGTACAGATGTAAAATCTCAAGGTTTTTTCGAAGTGTGTAAGGCATTCGCAGCAATTAGTCAAGCAACATCATTTTGCCGAACGCGATGAAAGATCAGAGAATCAATTTGCGAAGAGTGCAATACTTCTGTTACAGTAAAGCGAAAATAAGCAGTCAATGTACCAGTACTCGTATTATCATTTGAGCCAATGTATTGAACAGGAACAGCAGATCTCATAAATAATGGTTTTAAGGTGTTAGTATACAGACTTTTCTCGATAGATTCGTAGGAATGGAAAAAAGATTAAGTCATAGAACGAATCTTAAGTTAAACTCAAAAACAATTCTGACTGTCTTTTTTTTAATGTTCGGTAATTGCGCTAAAACATCCAACTTTTTTTACACATTGCATGTGACCGAATTGACCTGGTAGCTTGTGGGTAATATAAATTGTTACTAATATTCACTACCTGTTACTCCGGTTATTGAAAGATAAGCCCGAGTTTCTTATTGGAAAAATTAACACAATGTTGAAGAGGAATATATATACGATATGAGACTCTGCATCTGAACTCATGACAATGAAACTGAAGTCCCGTATTGATTTTAGTTTCCTCCTGATCTGCAAAATTTTTATGTTCTTCACAAACATAAAAAAATATCATTCCATTACAGAAATCGTATTTAACAGTAGTATCTAATTAGCACTCATAATACGCGCATTAATAATTAATTCATGTGAAAGATGAATTCTTTACTTTTACGTTAAAACTTGCACAGTCCATTCGTCAATTTGTTCCACAATTTGCTGATTTGTTGACTACGATATTAGATTTTTTTCGCCTACCGACAATGGGTTTAATCATAAATCAAATAATTTATTATTTATTCATAAATCAAATAATTTATTATTTATTTTAAATTTGATTTATGGTTTAATACAACATTTATTTGGTTAGTATTACGCAATTATGTCATTTGCACAATTATTTTGATGCACCTTTAAGCACGTGGTTCGAAATGACGAACCACATAGATCGAGTACGCATAGAAATCTCCACAGAAAACAACGCGTTGCGCGCCAAAAAATTTTCTAACGATCTAGTATTCTTTCTTCGACGACTAATCACTTATGCAACTCGTTGCGCGCCAAACATCAATCGTAGATCTAGCTATCATTGGCGATTTTTTCAGTGGAAAATTCCATTGTCCATACAAAAAAACTTTATGGTTTTTACCCACTTTTTCGGCTAGTTCCAGTAATTTGATTTCCTAATTTTTTTGATGCACGAACCCGGTGGGGGTAAAAACTGATCAAACAAACAAAGAATCATGTAAATCCGTCCATCCATTCTTACGTGATGCGATTACAAAGAATGATCTCTGCATTTATATATATATATATATATATATATATATATATATATATATATATATATATATATATATATATATATATATATATATATATATATATATATATATATATATATATATATATATATATATATATATATATATATATATATATATATATATATATATATATATATATATATATATATATATATATATATATATATATATATATATATATAGGTACAACCACACATACACACACGGACATTTTAGGATCTCGACGAACTGAGTCGAATGGTATATAAACATCGGTTGTAAAGTCGGTTTTCACATCGATTGCTTAGCCTTTCTATATGAGAAAGGCGAAATCGGTTTTTTGTATTGTTGGATCTTCTTGTCATTTTCTTTCTTCGCGGAGAGGCATTTTCATGGCTATTCAGCGAATGAAGGGGGACCAGTGGTTCGCTATTCAGGCTCCCGTCAATTGGTTCGGTGTCACTGTTGTTGGCGGAATCATCGTTATTGCTAACATTTGTCCAAGCGTTGGGAACGCTGTTAGTTGTAGTTGGGGTACCTTGTCCTACATAGGGTACAACTGGTTTCGTTGAGGAGTAAGCTTCATTGATGTTGATGGCTGTATCCAATGTATTGGAATTTTTTGAGGATGGTGTGGAGGGAGCGCTGTTGTCCTTTGGTGCGGATGTCTTCTTGTTCAGTTTTTCAGATGGCTTACCATAGTGAACGGCTTTTTGGCAATATTGACATATGGCCATCTGATTGTCATAAGTAACAAGTGATTTGCACGGAATTCTTGTATCTTAGCCGAAATTCACATAAGAAGGTATAGCTTTCTTCAAGCGCATGCCTAACAAACGTACGCGATTTAGAATACCTGCAAAAAGTTCTTCCACTTTTCATTTTCGATGGAAAGAATTTCTCCGTACTGGGACATAGTTTTGAGAATATAAGTATCGCGGACGCTTGAGGGTAGATCATGCACACGCACTTCTATGGTATCTTCCATATACACTGGTACGTTGTACTTGATGTTTTCATGCTCCACATAGTACGCATTGTTATGGTCTATAGCGAATTGAATTGCATCCAACTCTTTATAAAACTGAATATAAACAAAATTATTTGTCTTGTTACATTGAAGTAAACGCACACGTTTAATATCAAGATGCATTTGCTCCTTAAGCAAGCCTTCAAGTTCTCGTATCGAAGGTCGAATTTTGCACTGCCTGAAGTCAACAATAATTGTATTCTTTCGTAGCGGCGCTAGCTTTTGTTCGTTTGGTTCACACATTTCGAGATCGTTCTATTGTTCACTACACAATACTGTACTTGGTTTCTTCCGTCCCCAACGTAAGCGGTTTTGTTTTATCGACTGACTTGGATGAGATGTGAAAGCGAACTGACTAACTCTATCTTGGACTGACTTAGTTTTGGACTTACGTATCGCCCGAAAATGTTCATTCCGGAAAACTACCTAATTAATACACGTCAAGTGTGTTCTCCTTCTTTTGATCTTCGAACTTGAATTACAAATAGTTTTCAAACGAGCCTAAGATTAGTCGTATTTGAGAAAAATTGAGCTGAGTCGTCTTGTCGGTTAAGTTATACCTCCGGCATCCGAAGTTCCAGTAATTTGATCTTCAAATTCGGCCAATGAATCAGTCGTAGATTTGGAACGAGACTAGGCTTGTTGATATTAGTGCATCCATCATCAAGATCTTCGAGCGAACAGAAAAAAAGTACGTTTCGTCGGTTACATCACTTATACCATTATATCTCCGAAATCGAAAGAGGCAACCATTTGATCTTCAAACTTGATCAATAAACCAATAATAACTTTTAAACTATCCTAAGCTTGTTCTAATCGGTTTCGTGACTTCCGGTAAAAGCAGGAAAAATGTTTGAAAGAGACACAAACATCCACAGACACATACACACATATTAGAGATGGTCGGGTATCGGGTATTTTACCCGAAACCCGACCCGTACCCGTACCCGACGGGTTTTTGGTCGGGTACGGGTAAAAATTTTTATTTTCAATCGGGTACGGGTCGGGTACGGGTAAAAAATTTTACTGCTCACTCGGGTACGGGTCGGGTACGGGTCGGGTACGGGTAAAAAAATTTACCGCTCACTCGGGTACGGGTAAATTTTTTTTTCGGATCGATTACCCGACCATTTGTACTTCACATAAATATGTTTACACGTTGACGAGATTTTTTCATTGCAAAACAGTTCTTCCGAAAAATAATCAATTTGATTCAGGGGGTTTTGACATTCGAGCCTAGGACCAGACCTGTCAACTGGCATCTTTTTCCAGAAATAAACTTTTTTTTTCTTCATTTAAAAAAAGATCAATCATAGTTACGTGAAAAGTTATGTGAATATTTCCCGCCCTACTTTGTTTATAACATATTTAATAAGACACACTGCCTTAGCTCTAAGATGTTGCGGTCGGAATCTACTTTTCACGTAGGTTTTAATGGACTGCCATTTTAAAGCTGTTTAATGCACAATCCAGTAAAAATTATTTGATTCATATACTGCCCATACACGCATATCAGTCTCATATCGATTTTCGCCAATTTTGAGTTAGCTTGAGGAATGGAGTATTTCCTCAATATACTCTCAAAAATTGCAATGAAAGTTGAGGGTTTGTTCAGTAAAATATAAAAAAAATATAAACTCATATCTGACCCATATGCTAAAGTACCCGCGTATCAGTCCCATTCAGTGCAAAATTTCAATAATTTCATTTGTTGCAATATCGGAACAGCAAAGGTGTATTACCGATATTTCATGTAATAATACCAAGATTTAGCATTAGGGAGCACAATAAATAAAAAGATTCGGAAATAAACTTTTGATCGTCTTTTTCTCAACATGCCGATTTCCCATATGGGACTGATATGCAAGTATGGGCAGTATATAAAATGTAGTGTAGTATTCATATCACATTCAGATACCAGAAAACTGTTATTTTAAATATTGGTTGGAGATTTTCAAAATTTTCATAAAAAATCATTAGGATTCTTACCATAAAAACATGAACATTTATTTCAGAAAATCTGCATAGAAGTTCTTCTTATTCTTCACTTCTGGGTGGTGTCACCTGACTTGAAATGACACCGGTTGATGGCACAGCAAGTTGGGCTATATTGGGCTAGTTAATTTTCGTTTCTTTTCACTGGACTAAAAGTGAAAATCTCGATGCGTGACAACGTGGAGTCGCAAAAGTAAGGGTGAAAATCTTTTCTCGCGAAATACTCAAATTTTCACCGTGTTCTCTCATTGAGGGTTCCACCGGTTCAATGGCTGTAAAAACCACCAGCTACCGATAACATCGTGGGTGTGGGTTTGTGAGGCTTACAAAACGGGCATAGTTAACAGATGAATTTAAATCAAAATCATAATTCATTTTGCTTTGTAGTAAAAAATTGTAACCAAAAAAATTTCCTACGAATGTTCAAACTACTTACACTTGAAGGACTCACTGTTCACCATGTTCAAATTGAATTTTTCACACCGGGAATACACGTACATTGTTTGATTCTTTGGTCAATTCACGTAAACGAACTGATAACACACTATTCATTTGAGGGGATGTTCGCATAACATTCATTTTCGTCACGTATAATATTCAATTTGACATTTGGAACTATTTTACGTGATTTTTCAAGTGATTCGAATGTGAATTTTTATTTGTGTGTCAAGATAATGAGCACGCTTACTTGTGGTTCTAAAGAATTGGATCAAAAGTCGCACTGTTTCGTAAAAACCATACCTACCCAAAATTGAATACAACGGGTATTACGACATTTTGGGTAAATATGCTTCTCGAAAAACTTGAGTTGATATTACTCCCTTTTGTTGTCATTTGTAAATGAGTATAAAGTACCAAAGACATTGAAAATCTACAGGGTCCGCCATCTAACATTTATTTTTGAACTAGCGGTTATTTCGACATTGGTAACCTCAACGTCACTTCTGATTTGACAGAAACTTAGTTGTATCCTTCCGCTGAACGAAAATGGTTGTGTATACGCTAGAGGACCGCGTGAAAATAGTGCAGTTTTACTTTCAAAATCATGGTAATGTTGCGGAATGTGTGCAAAAAAATCATCTTCTCGGATGAGGCACATTTTCATCTCGGCGGGTATGTTAATAAGCAAAATTGTCGCATATGGGGACGGAAAACCCGCACGTCATCATGGAGAAGCCGATGCATCCTCAGAGAGTGACGGTATGGTGCGGATTTTCGTCTGGCGGCATCATTGGGCCATTTTTCTTAGAAAATGAGGCAGGAGCCGCCGCCACGGTCAATGGTGAGCGGTACCGCGTCATGATTAGAGATTGGTTCTTCCCGTTACTTGAAGAGGAAGACTTGGACACCTTTTGGTTCCAACAAGACGGCGCTCCGTGCCACACAGCCAACGCTACGATCGATCTTCTGCGCACAGTCTTCGAAGATCGAATTATCAGTCGAAATTCGGATGTCGTTTGGCCACCTCGGAGCTGTGATTTGACGCCGTTAGACTATTATCTTTGAGCGGCTGTCAAAGATAAATATTATGTGGACAAGACAGAAACAATTCAAGCCTTAAAGGACAACATTCGTGCATCCATAGCTGAAATAAAGCTGCATACAATCAAAAATGTATTAAAAAGCTGGACCGACCGTATGGCGTACTGCAAGGCCAGCCTAGGCAGCCATTTGAATGAAATTATATTCCACAATTAACCGGAAGGATTGTACTTTAATATGAAAAAATAAATTTTGAATTCGGTTGAGCCGTTTGTGTTTTATTGCATGTTTAAAAAAAAGTTACATGGTGGACCCTGTATTCATGCTTCACAGTGTATTTATATGTTTAAAAGTACACAAGCATTTTAATGTATTTTTCTTACCAACTAGAGCCTGATACGGCTCGATATCTAAAACACTTTATTTTTTCCATACTGAATTTTGGTAAAATTTTTACTACTCATTCGGGTCGGGTACGGGTACAGGTAATTTTTAATCGGGTACGGGTCGGGTACGGGTAAAATTTTTTATTTTTTTCGGGTACGGGTCGGGTAATTTTTTTTATTATTGATCGGGTACGGGTATTTTTTTTTAATTTTTAATCGGGTACGGGTCGGGTACGGGTAAATTTTTTTGCTGATCACTCGGGTACGGGTCGGGTTCGGGTATAAGAATTTCTATACCCGACCATCTCTAGACACATATGCACCTACAGACGTTTTTCGAACTCGTTGAGCTGAGTTGAATGGTACATAATCTTATTGGTCTTCGAGGTTCCGTTTGAAAGTCAGTTTGTCCAGTAATTCCATATCCTTTCTATAGAGTAAGGCAAGAAATTTTAATGTGGTCCGTGAGCAAATGAGCTAATAACAAAAGGTGTAATAGAACATAGATCGAATTATCGAACTACATTAGTTGGCCTCTTGACTTGAAAATAGTAACTCCAGTGAACCGTGAGGGAACGCAATTAAAGAGCAAAGTCCCATTTTCCGAGAGTTGAAAATCTTTAGCTAATTATGCAGAAGTGTGGATATGTTATTAAAATTGGAAATTATCGTCTGTCCTTATACAGAAAAATTGTTTTCATTTACAAACATCACGAGCCATGCATTCTTGAAAAAATGTGCGTTATGTTACTGAATGCTGAAGGATGGGATTGGCGTGTTTGCTCACCGCAGAACACTCCTTACTGAGTAGCTGTTTTTTGGTGTTCGGGCCTAAGCAGCACGTATCGGTAATGGGATGTTGTGATGCCGAGCCGATTGCGTGGCTTGTCGCTTCAACAGTTAACGTCAATAAAGAGTGAATTGAAGTACCCCCGGGGGAATTCGATACTGATGCTTCCCCGTCAGGATATAAAATGGTACGCATTCACCAAAGAATTTTGGTGACTGTTGCTTATTCTGTTCGAATGAACAGATGCAATTTAAACGGAAGTAGAGCGTTACGTGCGGTAACGATCTTATTTTCACGATATTAGTATGTTCTAGCAAGCATGGCGGGCTCTCAGTTTGATTACACATTATACCCTTCTTATCTGTATTTAATTATGAAAATAGCTAAGGCAATTATCCTTCCTCTCATTCGCGAAGGATGCTAAGCGTTCTTGGTACTTTACCACAAAGATGTATGTTTAGTGTATAATGTATACCAAATATACATTTGTTCCTTTTCAAACGATTGTGGAAAACAAACAAATTCAGTTGCGTAATATCTGTTTACATTTTATTTTATCATTACTATACAGTAAGTGAAATTTTCCAAGCTTACGTTTTCCGTCGCGGTTACATGAGGGCGACGTATTTCCCTGCACCTTAATAAATAACACACATTATCATTATTCTTATTTCCAGCTCGATACGAACTCGAACTTAACTAAAATTGCTTCTGTAATTTCATAAGAATTTATTGATGCTTCCAGTCATGCTTCGAATGTACAAAGATTAGCTATGCTGCCATGCAGTCAACGGACGAACGGGAACATATCTCTTGACAGGATTCATTTTTCCGGTTAACTATAGTCTTTGTTCTCACAAATGGTAGCTTATTTCGGTGTCATGCTATGCATTTTAAACTATTAAAAGTTTGTTTGTTTTTTCTGCCTTTCTCATATAGAAAGGCTATAATATCACTGTAAAAACCGACTTTTGAACCGAGGTTCGCTGGGCCGAATGTCATGCGACTCAGTTCGACGAACTGTGTAAATGAGTGCGTGTGCGTGTGTGTGTGTGTGTGTGTGTGTGTGTGTGTGTGTGTGTGTGTGTGTGTGTGTGTGTGTGTGTGTGTGTGTGTGTGTGTGTGTGTGTGTGTGTGTGTGTGTGTGTGTGTGTGTGTGTGTGTGTGTGTGTGTGTGTGACAAACATTGTCACTCACCTTTCTCGGAGATAACTCAACCGATTTTCACAAACTTAGATTCAAATGAAAGATCTTACGGCCCCACACAAAGCTCCGGAATTTAATTTAGATCCGACTTCCGGTTCCGGAAATACAGAAATTCCGGAAATTCCTTGACATAAAATTCATTGAAATACAGAAAAATGGATACTGATAGCGACCGCCGCCACTTGAACCGAGAATCGTTGGATGATCGCAAAGTACGTCTATTAATCGACTGAGCCACAGAAGCACACATCTGTTTGGTTGATAAAATGTGCATTTAAATTCATACAGTCTCACCCGCTACCCGAATGCACATGACTCTCGAAACCAGTAATGTTCAAGCTAATCTAACATTGAGCCATACCGATCAACAGAGGATAACAGGATTCTATCAAAATTATATATGATCTTAATATTTATATCTCATTATGTTAAAAATATGATTCCAAATCAGAAACAAACATTCAGATTTTATTAAGATTATAGCAAGTCCAGATAATATATTAAGGGCCGTTATATTTCACGTAAAACTATACTAGAGAATTGAGTAAAATGGACTTTTGTCGATCATGTTTTTGACTTTCAACCCGAGTAATGCGAATAATATTTTTCGTTTTATAAGTCTTTTTGTTGCAGATTGAAAATAGCGACTTTAGTTTCACCGGACCCCGGATGTACCGGGAATAGAAAAAAAATCTTAAAAAACTCGTATGGATTTAGCTTGAATTCTTCACATCTACTTAGAAGGTAACAAAGGTTTGCTAATAAAATATCTGTTTTACTCAACCTTTGATTGGTATGATTTGTGGATTGAATCTAAATAAAAAAGGCGGGTGGGTAATGTCAGAGACATAACTGGATGTCGTGAATACGAAAACAACTGACATGTTCCCTAACACTTCCGAATATCAATTGTAAGAATTATGCACGCATTCCCCTTTTTCACATTTTTCGCAAAAACAAAGAAAGCTTCACTTGATCTCGATTACTGTGAATTTCACACAGCGAAAAGTGCACAAATCAAAGCAAACTGTTCTTGATTTGCAGTAAACTGAGGATATTTCCCTACGATTTGCAAACAACAAATCCTAATAGTTCTTTAGAAAACTTTTAGAGCCATTAGAACGGCTGATCTTGTGCAATGCTCTCCACCGTTGTTTTTTCCCAATGCTAATGACTGGCAGCTGTGACGTAATCGCTCTTGTCGAAAGCGTGCAGACGACACAAAACACATCTGCTCGCAGTGGCGATTGAATCCAAACTGATTGAATTTTTGTTAAGAGATTTCCTTTTATGTGATTTCGTTTGTAGCTTTTTCACTAATGGGCGGTCCTAACGGCTATAAAAATAATCGCATACAGAATTTTATTGTCGATTATTTCATTTCGGATTTGCATAATTTATTGAAAGAAACTATCAATATGCTGTAGGGATTCGTTTCTAGCATTCACAAGGACCAAATTGAGGAACTCACTGCGATATTCACCACTTTTCGGAACATTTTTCCCGAACGATTTGTTGTACAGCAGCAGATATTTTTTCTTTAGGAGTATTATTATGGTTTTAAGAAGAACCGAATAGAAGTCTGAAATAGAGAACTGGACCCTGAGTTCAAGACCTAAATTTAGATCCAATAACAGACTCAGAATCCAGTTTCAGTCGCTGCTGGTTCTCGCCTTGATGGCCAGCAAGCGAATGAGAGATGCGACCTGAGCGTTTGAGGTTTTAACCACGCAGAAGGTGCATTCTCCGTCGCTGCTGGTTAACTCCCGCTGCTGCTGCTGGTTAAGGTCCTCTCGCCTCGATGGCCAGCAAGCGAATGAGAGATGCGACCTGAGCGTTTGAGGTTTTAACCACGCAGAAGGTGCATTCTCCGTCGCTGCTGGTTAACTCCCGCTGCTGCTGCTGGTTAAGGTCTTCTCGCCTCGATGGCCAGCAAGCGAATGAGAGATGCGACCTGAGCGTTTGAGGTTTTAACCATGCAGAAGGTGCATTCTCCGTCACTGCTGGTTGATGATTCCACTCCAACGACGTCTGCTTCCATCGAGCGCACGAAAAGAAATGATCGATTTTTGACCACGGTTCCCCTTTTATACGCATTCAGTTGAAGATATGTGCCTGACTACCTCAAAATCGTCGTCCTTGCGCGAAAAACCCAAGCGAAAGTAAAGAGTTTTCCGCGTTGTTTTCAAATTTTAAGAAAACTTAATTTTTGAGTTGTTTGTGGTTATCGCACACTGTTCAAAATATTATCCTGAATTCCTGATCATATTTCTGATGAAATGGTGAAAGAATTATGTTGCTGCCTTTAATACAAGTCGAGATATTCACGATTAAGTTCTGCCCATTCTTCCATATGGCTAATTTTGAAAAGGTGCCCCATAGTAAAGTAAGTCGTATTCACGACAAAAACATTGCTAATATTACATTCAAAAAATGTTCACTGGTGGCGCTGATGGTATCATGGCCTGAAGCAAATCAAAGTAATATCGAATCACTTTCACAATTTTTGGATCCAGAACGAGTAAAATCGAAATAAGTTGGTTAGTTCATCAATTCATAAGATCTTCGAATTGTAGTTATCGCATTTTGCCTGTTGTCATCTATATCGTTGCATAAACATTTTTAATTCAATCAGACAAAAACGATTTATTGCACCATAATACCTTCGATTTGAAAAGTTCAATCTATCCATATCTGATAAATTTATGATAGTTCCATTTCGTAGTATTTTGATTACTTCCAATCCGGAACCGTGAGCGGGGATTTAAAATTTGCAATGTTCAGTTTAAAGCAACCGACCCGCGTTACGAGACCTTTAATTTGAATCATTTTTCTGTGAGTCAATCTAGGTAGATATCAAACAATCAAACCGAAATGAAAGTTCAATTTCTATGGTTTTTGAACAATACTAGCGCGGCTTCTGGCAGAGGATATCGCAAACTGATATGACTAATAGGCAATTGATTGAACATCAATCATAAAAATTTCCTAATCGAATCGATATTATATACACTTTTTCAGATTTTGCACTGTCTTTCCAACGAATTTTTATTTTAATCTAAATTTATGAAAATCGATTCGACCATCTTCCAGAAAATTAAGTGCAAATTTTAATCAAATAAGCCCGCCAATCGACATACATACACGTTCACTACTTCAACTGAACGAGCGAACTGATTCGAATGTTATTTGAATGTCGGCCCTTTTGGTACAAAGAAGAAAAAACTGGATAACTATAATTCCTTAGTCAATTTGCTCAGATTCTGTAATGTAGTAAGACATTTGTTTAACTGAATTTAGTCATTTCCGTTCATTTACAACTATTCTTCTGCACCAAAAAAAGCTTATCCATAGTTCTAAAATAGCCCCTTTGTCATCTATATGCCGGTTGGAAGGAAATGACGAAAGAGGTGGGGAGCAATATAGACACTTACGCTAGTTATTATATGATGCCAATATATCCTGGCATCCTCAGTGGGTTCTCATGCCCCAATGCAATCGTAGAATATGTTAGCAACTCAAAACTTCCCGGTTCGAAACCAGTCGCGCGTTACTTACTTATTTCATCTTACCTAGTGAAACTATTTTTAGATTTGCACCGTAAAGCCTTTCCCCCCAAAAATGGGAAGTAACAGCTGAAAAGTCGTACTAAATTTGTAACAAACTTAGATATAATTTTGATATTTACATATCAAAGTTTGTAACAATTTTGTTATCACCTAGGTTACATTGAGTTATAATTTCTGTTATTTTAACGAGACCAAGATTATGACTAATTTAGATAGAAAAAACGAAACAACCCCAGATTCAATTTTGTTCTCCCTTGTTGATCGGGATTACAAATGAAATTTTCCGTCATTTGCAAAATTAGTTCTTTATGAATTACATCGTATGAAGGTTTAAGCTATCTGTAAAATTTTTTTGGCGTGTATAATACGTCGTTGCAGTCAAGAGTTAAGAAGATCAACTTCTGGATGGCGAAAAGTGCTCTACACGATTTAGTTAGTAAATTATTTTTGATAAACTATTGTCTTTACTCGTCTGCGCAAATAAAAAAAATAAAAAAGCATAAAATCCGAATCAATGGAAATATTGAAATATACACATGTAACAAAAGTACCTCCACATAACAAGTGTACTTATCAAAGCCTATTCGGAGGAATATTACAGAATTCTTTCAAACTATATTGGTCCGATAAACTGCACAGCAAAAAATTACGAAAATCTCAGGAGACGAGAATCCACGTACAATGTATAAGAATCTAATCCGAAAAGTGACTGAATTTTACAAAAATGTTTTTAATATGCGATAAACTTACTTGCTCCGCTTTTCAAGCAGACAATTAAACTTACATGTCAGCACCAAAAAATAATTCGTAAACGTATATTTTTATCTAGACTTGTTTTCATAAACAATTACATGAAAACTGTCGACGTAAGCATATTTCAGAATTAGCTAAAACGTTTCATTTGCACCAGAAAATAAAATTAGTGCCTGTATTGTAACGAAAGGTGTAAATTTACGTCTCTATAGATGCACATAAAAAGAGCTGCGCAATGCACCTAAATTAACAAGTCAATACATATAAAATTGAACTATATCATTAATTTTACAGCTAATATAACTGAAATTGACATCGAAAATGCCACAAAATTTATGTTTCCATGCTTATAGATGTAAAATTCTGACATAACCCGAGAAATTACGACATGTTGGAATTTATGAAGTGCAAGTTTAATTTTTTTTTCAAAGAGTATCACTGTGAAAATCAACTGTTAAACCGAGACACGAAGGGCCGAGTGTCATATACTGCTCAAGCCAGATTCATCTGGATTTGATTTTCGGTTCAGTTACAGGGTGACATGGCTGCGCATGGCCAATATGCCATCCTAACAGTTCGGCTGAAAAGTTCGTATCGTTTAATAGAAACACACATTTTTTTTGCCAAAATTCGTTTTTATTATTCAACATAATTGCCATCAAAGGCGATACAGCGATTATAGCGATATTCCAACTTTTCGATGCCATTTTTGTAGTACGATTTGTCCTTTGCCTCAAAATAGGCCTCAGTTTCAGCGATTACCTTTTCATTGCTTCTAAATTTTTTACCAGCGAGCATTCTCTTGAGGTCTGAGAACAGGAAAAAATCACTGGGGGCCAAATCTGGAGAATACGGTGGATGAGGGAGCAATTCGAAGCCCAATTCGTTCAATTTCAGCATGGTTTTCATCGACTTGTGACACGGTGCATTGTCTTGATGAAACAAAACTTTTTTCTTCCTCAAATGAGGCCGTTTTTTTGAAATTTCGTCCTTCAAACGCTCTAATAACGCTATATAATAGTCACTGTTGATGGTTTTTCCCTTTTCAAGGTAGTCGATGAGAATTATACCATGCGAATCCCAAAATACAGACGCCATAACCTTACCGGCCGATTGTTGAGTCTTTCCACGCTTTGGGTTCGGTTCATCGCGTGCAGTCCACTCAGCTGAATGTCGATTGGACTCCGGAGTGAAGTGATGGAGCCATTGTTATATATCGACGAAAAAAATCGGTTTTATTTCGATATAACAGCTCCAAACACTGCTCAGAATCATCAATTCGTTGTTGTTTTTTATCGATTGTGAGCTCACGCGGCACCCATTTTGCACAAAGCTTTCTCATATCCAAATAATATGTCCAACACGTTCCTTTGATATCTTTAGGGTGTCAGCTATCTCGATCAACTTCACTTTACGGTCATTGAAAATCATTTTGTGGATTTTTTTCACGTTTTCATCGGTAACAGCCTCTTTTGGACGTCCACTGCGTTCATCGTCTTCGGTGCTCATATGACCAGTACGAAATTTTGCAAACCACTTACGAATTGTTGCTTCGCCCGGTGCAGAGTCTGGATAACACTCATCAAGTCATTTTTTGGTATCGGCGGCACTGTTTTTCATCAAAAAGTAGTGTTTCATCAACACACGAAATTCCTTTTTTTCATTTTTTTCACAATAACAAAAGTAGCTTCATTCAAAATGCAATATCTCACAAACTAATAATCAGACAGCTGTCAAATTTATACACGTATCTTTTGAAGGTTGGTACGAACTGAAAATGGTATGGATTTAATTCTAGTGGGGCCCTCTCATAGAAACGACACGAACTTTTTAACCGATCTGTTAGATCCCATATTGATCAACATTTTCACGAAATTATTGTCAAATCGGGTTAGTTTTATCTTAGATCCCATTTGTTAAGAACATTTAAAACACTCTTATCTCAATAAATACTTCTTAGTGAACTCTGGGATGCAATAATGAAATGAGCTTGTAAATAATGACGTTCACCGTCACATCTGAACAGTAGTACACTTGTTGCTCTCTTCTCGCTATGAATATTCTTATGGCAGCCAGGTTTTCAAGTAGTAACTCAATATTTTAAATTTAATAATGTTTACCTGATACCGAAAGGCTGACTATCATCATAACTTAGTTCGTACTATAGAATAACGATTCAGCCAATTCAAATGTTCTCGTATTGCCTTTTTCATCAACTTTGGTCGTCTACATTTCCTCTTTCATAAACTATCCTTATAATTTCCTCTGATGCGAAAATGGGATCTATATTCATCAAGAAGAGTCGTTACTGGTCGAATAAATTTTACATTGAACTATCCTTTTTTATTGAAACTTAGCACAGCCCTCCTCCATTATTACCCTTATGACTGTAATGAATAACACTTTTAGTATAATACATTTATTTGGTTCAGTGTAAAAATCAGCATAAATCAAGTAACGCACCATAACGCGTTGAATATGATGAAGAATAAATACAGCTAAAAGCTGTCATCAGTAGTTCGGATCATTTTTTGGTTGCAGCTGAGAAATTCCTGGTTCACCTCTTCTTCCTGGCTCCTGGCAAGTTCGTTGACCTTTCTGGACAGTTTGGGTTCATTGGCCGGTCGTTTTGCTAATTGGTGAGTTAACTTCTTATTGGCAAACAGTAATAGACTTGACAGTAGCGACGAGAAAAACGTTGTGAGTTCTTTTTGATAACCCGGTATACATTACTGGAAAATTCATCCGCATGGACATTCTTTTGTCTCATTATATTATTTCTTTTGTGTGACAGCGGCGTCATTTTGTGCGGTGCGGTACATTGTTACATATTACTATCAATAGCCGTAAGTAGGGTGATTCAATATATATTGTGAGATCCAAATCAAAGGATTTAAAAAAAGAAAACGTAATTAGTGTGAACCAGTGCAAATACTCGGGAATCTTACATTTGAAAATTGTTTCTTTCAATAAAAAGCGCCATTTTGATTCAACCCATTGTGCCTTTTTTTGTTACTTTTGTTCCAATTGGTTTGTGTTTATAAAATTCTAGTATTATTTTTCTTATATTGTATACAGGCAGTGGCAGTGATAAATATACAAATTAATTACCGGTAGTCGATACAGAGCGGGCCATCTGCAGCTTATTAGGCTGATAGTAAAATTAACCAAGGCATCGGCAAAGGTCGACAAGGCTAAGTCATCGTTCGAGCCGCTTAATATTCTTTTATCTCGAGCATTGCTGATTGGCACGTTTTTTTCTATTTACGAGGTTGTTATTTATCTTAACAGTGCTCCGTGTTTTACTATTGAACAATTTGTACTATATTAGAAAGGCCCAAGTCAGTGTCAATACGACTATTGAGCAATACCGTAAGGGATGTTCCTTTACGGAATGGGTAGAACGATTAGGGTATTTTTTGTGGTGAATAAAGTGCACATTTTATAACATTGAGTGGCCCGGCCGTTTATACGGAATTGAAACTTCTGTTTCCAAATGGAAATTATAATGAAACAAGTAAATTATAATGAAATGATTCAAAAACTCAAATCTAGATTTGATAAAACATAATCTGATTTGATACAGCGATTCAAATTTAATAATCGGGTGCAATTACCAGACGAATCGGTTGAAGATTTTGTTTTATCAGTAAAATTGCAAGCCGAGTTTTGCCAATTCGGAGATTTTAAGGTAGCTGCCGTTAGAGATCAAATCATAGCGGGAGTGCGAGATCGAGCTCTACAGCAGAGACTAATAAATGAAGAAAATTTGACATTAGAACCCGTTGAAAAGATCATTACAACCTGGGAGATGGCGGGTGCCAATGCGCGAACATCAGTTTCAAATAGTAACAATGAAAACGATCAGAGAACTTCAGTTATTCATACTCCAATCAAAACAGGTTCCCATTTTGATAAATTAATAGCAGCTTACAATTTGGCTAGGTAGGGTTCAAAGAGGAATCGCAAAGTGAGCATAGGGTACCGGTGAAATCTAGGCTTGGATTTAGATCTCGTTCTTATCAAAAAGAAGGTAGAAATTCTGCTGTCATCTGATGGCGTGACAATCCAAACAGGAGAAGGCCCGATTATTCGGATTATGTTTGCGATTTTTCGTGGTCTAAAAGGACATAGAAAGCGGAAATGCTTCAAACTAAAGTTGACAAAGCAAAAGTAGTGGACTGAGCCTTCAGCAGGATGAGAGCTGAGGAATCGGATAGCGACGACGAACGAGACATAGGTAATGTTGAATGTATGCAAGTGGTGTCCATTAATAGTATAAATAATCCTAGTTTGATCAATTTGATGATGGAAGATAAAATAATTCAGATGGAAGTTGATTGTTGGTCGTCAGTTTCGGTTATGAGTAAAAAGCAATATTTTGCTAATTTTAACAAACCTGTGGCTCACAGTAAAAAACATTGATGGTGGTAAATGCTTAAAATAGAAGGGGAAGCAAAGGTTTTGGTCTGGTTTAAAAGCAAACATGATATTTTAAAACTTCTAGTATTAAACTGTGAGCACAATTTCATTCCATTGCTTGGTCGAACGTGGTTGGACATATTCTTCCAAGATTGGAGGAAATATTTCTCGAATTTGGGAAGCGTAAATAATATGGGCTTGGCAACAAATGCATCTATTCAAGACATCAAGAAAAAATTTTCTAAGGTTTTCAATAAAGACTTTTCATCTGCTATTGTTGGGTTCAAGGTAGAGCTCGTTCTAAAAAGTGATACTCCAATTTTTAGAAAAGCTTATGAGGTACCTTTTCGTTTAAGAGATAAAGTTTTGGAATATCTGGATAGATTAAAGAGGGAAAACGTTATCACACCGATCCGATTGTTATAGTAATGAAAAAAAAATGATGAAATACGATTGGTAATAGACTGTCAAGTCTCAATTAATAAGGTTTTACTTTCGAATGCATACCTTTTGTCAACTGCACAAGACTTGTTTGCCGGTTTGGCTGAATGCAAAGTGTTTTGTGCACTTGATTTAGAAAGCGCATACACATAACTGTCTCGTTCGGAGAGGTCCAAAAAGTTTATGGTGATAAATACTTTTAAGGGTTTGTTTACATATAATAGATTACCTCAAGGAGCTTCTTCAAGCGCTTCAATTTTCCAATAAGTTATGGACCAAGTACTAAAGGGTGTACATGTACATGTCTACTGTTATTTGGATGACGTACTTATTGCGGGTAAAGACCTGGAAGACTGCCAGAAGAAACTTGTTTTGGTGTTAGAAAGACTGTCTTTGGCAAATTTGAAAGTAAATTAGGAGGAATGAAAATTTTTTGTGACGGAATTTATTTATTTGGGACACATTTTAAGAGAAAATGAACTTTTACCATGTCCGGATAAAATCTTAACCATACAAAGAGCGCCTGTACCACGAAATGTTACAGAGCTAAAATCCTTTTTAGGCTTAATCAATTTATACCAAGGTTGTCCACGAAATTGTATCATTTGTATAATCTATTGACAAAGGAAGTTAGATATGTGTGGGACAAAGACTGTGACAGAGCGTTCTATGAAAGCAAAAGTTTACTTTTAAAAACTTTTTTTTTGGAATTTTATAACCCGTTGAACCACTAGTTTTTGTGTCGGATGCATAAGGCTATGGATTAGAGGGTGTGATTGCCCATATTATTGATGGATTTGAAAAGCCTATACATTTTTTTTATTTTTTATTATTATTATTATTATTTATTTTGTCTTCGATTAGAGTAAAAACTATCGCACAGACTTATTATTATCTATCTAGTCCATTAACTTAACAATATTTTCGATTTAAATGTGTCTTTGTTCATAGTAAAATCAAACAGATGATAAACTCTATTGAATTGATTACAGCAAACATCCATTGGATTAATTTGTCCATACTGTGTGCATTGAGCTGATCGTCGTATGAAGTCATTCTTCGCAAAGATCTTCCCGGAACATTGATATGAATCCTTGCCAGAAGTGTGGGGCAGTCGATGTTATTATTAAGCAAATCAAAAACGAAAAGTCGTTGATGAAATATTCGCCGGTTTTGCAGCGTGGGTAAGTTGATGAGAGCACAGCGATCTTCGTAACGTGGTAGCTGAAGCCGATTAAGCCAAGGAAGTCTTCGAAGCGCGAATCGGGCAAAACATTTCTGCACTCGTTCGATCCGGTCGATGTGAACGTTGTGGTATGGAGCCCAGATTACAACTCCGTATTCTAGAATACTGCGCACTAGAGCAATGTAAACAGCCTTGAGACAAAAAACGTCGTTAAAGTCTTTAGTGTTGCGTTTGATAAGTCCCAGTACGGCAAAAGCTTTAGCAATAACCATCGAATGCTGTTCGGTGAAGCGTAACTTACGGCCGAGAACTACGCCTAAATCTTTTACAGAAGAAACTCTTTTGACTGGATTCGCCATCATTGAGTATTCAAATAAAATTGGAGACTGAACTCGTGAAATTTTATGGTATTACATTTATTAACATTAACACTCATGCCGTTTCTATTACACCAATCTATGACACATTCAATGTCCATTTGTAGCGCACAACAATCTACAAGGCTTGTGATGATTCGGTATATTTTTAAATCATCGGCATACATTACTTTAAACGACGACAGTTCATTGCAAAGATCATTCACAAACAGCACAAACAGAAGTGGTCCGAGATGACTCCCTTGTGGAATGATGTAATATCAAAAGTATCAGAATGTACAGTTCCGACTCGAACTGAAGCAGTACGATCTGTAAGATACGAAAGAATCCAGTTTGTTATCCAGTCAGGGAATCCATTTCGTCTCAATTTTTCCACAGCGAGTACATGAGGAACACAATCGAAAGCTTTAGAAAAATCGAAATACACCGCATCAACTTGTCGTTTTTCAAGCTTGTCAATCAGAGTAGAAACGTAGCTCATTAGATTCGTAGTAGTTGATCGTTTTTTGACAAAGCCGTGCTGATCGGTTGTGAGGATGTGCTTTACTGACGGGTAAGTAATATCCAACAGCATACGCTCGAAAACTTTTGGGAGGCAACTAAGGATAGAAATGCCTCTGTAGTTCGTGACGTCATGTACGTTTCCGGATTTGGGAACTGGTACTATTACAGCTTCTTTCCATTTCGCAGGAAAATAGCCTTCAGCGAGAGAACGATTAAAAATAAGAGATGCCGGCAAGGCCAAAGCAGATGAGCATTGCTTTATAAAAGATGGCGGAAGGCCGTTCGAGCCCGGTCCCTTTGATCCATCAACTAATCGTAGATTATTATGCACCTCGTCTTGGGTGAAAACTGCAGCGGGTAGATTCACATTATACAACGGTAGACTATTCAAGTATGATTCTGACAAAGGTGGTGAGTTATTACTTAACACGCTTTGAAAGAAAGACGAGAATAGATTGGCTGAGTCAAAGCGGCCCTTACACGAGTCATTAAAAATGTCATTAATAAAAAATAATATCATTTTAATGAACGTGTAATGGTGCACTAATGACGAAATTTCAAACAAATTTGAATTACATCATTAGTTAGTCATCATTTAAAATGAAATTTTTAATGCTCGTGTAAGGGCCGCTAATAGACGTTGTTGAAGATTGGTTTCGATAGTAGATGCTTTCTGGAATCCTCGGTAAGACTTTTTACGTTTTATTCTTTTTACATTTTTTTATGCCCACCACACTCCCCCACACCAAAGAGTTTCAATTTGTGAAGCACCCTGGTAGTGGATGCAAACTAATCTCAGCTCAAAAAAAAAAAACTGACAAAATACTACTAAAAGAAAGTCTTACGTTACAATACGCTGAGATGTTTCATGATGTGCAATTAAACTTTATTAATAAATATTGCGGAATCCCAGTGGAATTGATTTCCTTTTAAAGGATCCACAATGATACAGGCTAACTAAAAAAAATATGCAAGAATGAATTACTGTTGACAGTTTGTAAAACAAGGAATATATTAAGGAACTACATTAATTAAATATCTCGTTCAGTCTATGCTTAAAATGATACTTCAGTCTAGCCCCGAATAAGGCACGGCTGGATGCTCTTTGAATGTCAAGTGGAAGTGCGTTATATTTTATTGAACCAACAAACGAATCCTTCTTTGACCAATGTTTGTTACTGCTCGAACGCGAAGCAGGTTGTTACTACGACGTGTAGTTCGAGAGTGAGTAAAAGTTGGAAACTGTAAATTATAGTGAGTTGAGGTGTTGTGTAGGATATCATGAACGAACAGTAATGTTTGAACATCACATAAGTATGCTAGAGGTAAGATGTTATGGGTATTATCGGAGTATAACAATAAGCTTGAAAACAGTAGGGGTTTATTGAAGATGATTTTTAAACACCTGTTTTGTAGAGTTTGAATTTTTTTATATGAGAGCTAGCGGCGCGACCCCACACTGATACCAAATAAATGAGCTGTGAATGGATGTAAGCAAAATAAAAGTTTAGAAGTGCACGCTTAGGAACATACGACTTGACCCTCCACAAAACACCGCAGTAGGATGCCACATGTTTTTTAATAGATTTAATATGGTGAATCCAGGTTAGCGTGGGGTCAAAAAAAAAAACACCCAAATATTTGAAACGGTCCACTTTTTCAATAATATAATGTCCCAATTTAGGATGACGATGGATTGGTATTATTTTCCTTATGGACCGGAAAATCATATATTTAGTTTTTATAAGATTTAAGGATAATAAATTTGCACTAAAATATTGGTCTAAAATACTTAAATCGCTCTCCATTGAGTTTATAATAGCATTGATGTCATTGTTAGGATAAAATAAAGTTGTGTCGTCGACAAATAACCGCGGAGTCCCTGTGAGTTGCAGGTTACCTATATCATTAATATACAAAAGAAATAATAGTGGTCCTATATTGCTACCCTGTGGCACTCCAATGTTTATGGCAGTAAGATTGCTACAGTCGCCCTCGATGTACACGAATTGTTTTCTGTTTGTCAAGTAGCTACTGATAATAGAGTTCGCGATGCCTCTGATGCCGTAGCACTGAAGTTTGTCCAAGAGAATACTGTGATCCAAAAGGCTTTTTTGAGATCTAAAAATAAGGCACCAATCATGTTTTTTTGGTCAATCTCGCTTATTATATTGTCTACTAATTCTATGATAGCGGTATGTGTGCTAGAACCTTGTCTAAAGCCATACTGAAATTTATAAAGGACACTATGTTTGTTTAAAAATTCGAGGAGTCTATTAACCTATAGTTTTCAAAGATTTTGTTGAAGACAGACAGAGTCGATATAGGACGATAATTATTACAATCATAACGATCACCAGACTTGTAAACAGGAATAACTTTAGCCACTTTGTGGCAGTCAGGGTAATAGCCAGTCTGAACAATTACATTGAAACATTGAGAGAGAATTCTAGAAAATATAACAGAGTTACTTTTTAGCACACTTGCAGAGATGTTGTCGGGGCCACTGCTCTTTCCATTGTCCAAATTTTGTATCAGTGGAATGACTTCGCTAGAAGATGACGGACGTAGGAATATAGAGTCACTAGCACGACGAACATTATCAGTGGGACAAACAGTTGGGTTTATAAAAGGGGAGAGTCGCTTAACTCAAACTATATTGTGCCTCTAAAAAACACGTGACATACTGTGAGCCTAAGTGTGCCACTCTGTGCCCCATGAAACAACTACTTGTCAAAACTGAGCCCTTTGTGTGCCGCAACTGTGCAACTGTGAGAAAACGAAAGTGCCAATATTGATAAATGCACCAACGCATTGTGTTAATATGTGATTGGCACATTGTTCTAAGCGTCTCCCCCTTGGGTTTAATTTTGAAGATTTCTTTATTTTTAAGATTTTTCCAGAATTTTGAATGAGGTGTCTTTGTAAAAAGGTTTTCATAATATGCTTTCTTGCTATTCCTTTTCATGATATCGACTTTTTTAGATATATGTAAAAGCATTTGTTTAAGGTGTTGGTCCTGTGGGTTTGCTTTAACACGATGGAGATAATTACGTTTTATTTTTACCAGTGTAACCAAATTCATCCATGGACAATGAGAGCCTTTCATTTTAACTGTTTTTGAAATTATTCTCGCTTTTCAAGTAGGGAGTTACACACATGCACTATATTTTGTAAAACAGTTTCAACGTCGTCTATGACATTAATACTATTAATGAAATTGAAGAACTCTTGATTCAAATGACGATTGTTAACAATTTTTTTCGTTGAGGTCATTGCATGGTTCCCTCTCAACAAATAATTTGAAGGTCGTGAAGATTAAAGAGTGGTCACTTAACTCATTATATATTGTGTCGTTACGAATCTGGTTAGTGTCATCAAGTTTGCATAGAATATGATCAAGTATGTTGTCGCTAATTGGTCTGGTTGTAAAACAATTTGTACACGAAAAGTCATAGGATTCTAGCAATTTATTTTACTTCATGGGAAGCGTTAGCTCTTGTTTGCACCATTTAAAAATTCCACAAATATATTTATGGAAAAAAGTACGATTTTACAGATTATAAACAAGTAGTGAAATTGTTAGAAGCATAAATTTCAGTAACGAATTCCCACTGGATTATGCAGCGATTGCTATAATGACGAAAAATGACGAATGTTTCTTGTATAAAAAATGGTTGACAAAAAAATACTTGATAAACACTTTGTTGATATCTTTGCAAATCAGCATGAAATTGAGTTAGTAAATGATTTTTGCTGCACCAGGACAGGGTAACAGTACCTCATATATTACAAGGTGAAATTTTGAAAATATTGCATGCCAATCATGCGGGAATAGTCAGAATGAAACAACTGGCAAGACCGACAGTTTACTGGTTCGGTATTACCCACTTGTACGCGGCGTGCAGATTTTCCCCCAGACGGCTGGCTATGTCTGCCAGCAATTTTTGCCGGAATTCTGCCAGAATTCCGGCAAAAGTCTGGCAACAATGCAACAACCGTTTCCGGCAGAGAATTTTGGCTAGCGGTTATTAACATTAACATATATAACATATCCACATTTAAATCTCATTTACCTCGTCTCATGATTGAGTTTTTTGTATGTACATGCGGGATTGACGAATATCAAATGAAGTCGAAAAAAAAGAAAAAATGAAGAAGACAGAAATAAACAAGACACGTACGGCGAGATAATGACACAATTTCGCCTGGATAATTTTGACAGCAGCCGGAATGCAGCCAGTCTTCTGACGGTTGCCGGAATTATTAACAAGCGGGTAACAGCAGCATTGAAAAATTTGTTTCTGGTTGCGATGTCTGCAACAGTATGGCCATAGTGCATAAACCCGAGGTAAAGTCTCAATGGACACCCACTACAAAGCCATTTAGTAGAATACATGTAGATTTCTTCTATTTTGCACATCATACCTTTTTAATAATAGTTGACAGTTACTCAAAGTGGGTAGAGGTTGAATTAATGAAAGGAGGCACGGATTGTGCCAAAGTTTTGAAAAAAGTAGTAACCTTCTTTGCTCGCTTTGGGTTACCAGATGTCCTAAGTTCAGAGAACGGTCTACCATTCAATTCGTATTCATTTAAATCATTTCTGGAAAAACAAGGTATAAAAGTACTTAATAGCCCACCATATAACTCTTCTAGTAATGGGCAAGCATAAAGATTGGTTAGAACAGTAAAGGAAGTATTAAAAAGGTCTTATTGGAACCAGAATTCGATAGAATGGATTTAGAGGATCTGATTAACCTATTTTTATTATATTACAGAAACAATTTTTTGACAAAAAGCGGTAAATTTCCGTCAGAGAACGTTTTTTCTTTCAAGCCAAAAACTTTAATTGACCTTATCAACCCAAAGAACTGCTATAAGCAAAACATGCTTCCAAGACAATCCCCTTCCAATGATGTTTACAATCCAAAGGAAACAATGACTAATTACAGCGGTCCTCTGGATAAACTGATGGCGGCAGATGATATTTGGTACAAAAAAAATCATGTTCGATGGTTGAAAGCGACCTTTATTAAAAAGTATTCTCAAAATATATTCCAGGTGGCAATTGGAAACGAAACCTTCATGGCCCATCGAAGGCAAATTAGAACAGTCAATCAGAACACAGCTACAAGACCAAACATTACAATATCGACCGAGTTTCCAAATGGAAATAACGAAGAAGGAAGCGATGAAGAGCCATTTTTGAGATTCCCGGGAAGTGAAACAAAAGGAAGCAGAAATTGAAAAGCAGCGCTAGTTACTGAGTCGGCAACGGCCGTTCCGAGGCGTTCAAAACGATTGCGATTGTCTAAGGTTGAACTTGAGTACATTTATTATAGTAACTCATCATGGCTACAAACCGATCTGCTTATTTATTAAGATAGATGTTGATTAGTTCAAATTGACTAATGCCGAATCGAAATAGATTATTTTATAATTATAAGCATTAATTCGTTCGAATACTGAATTCATTTGTAAATTATGAACTAAAGAAGAAAGAGCTGTAATGTATAACACTTTTATTATGATACATTTATTTGGTTCAGTGTAAAATCAGCATAAATCAAGTAACACATCATAACGTGTTGAATATGATAAAGAATAAATACAGCTAAAAGCTGTCATTAGTTTTTGAGTTATCAAGTAGTTCGGATGTTTTTTTTTTGCAGCTGAGAAATTCCTGGTTCACCTCATCTTCCTGACTCCTGGCAAGTTCGTTGACTTTTCTGGACAGTTCGTGTTTATTGGCCGGTCGTTTTGCTAATTGGTGAGTTAACTTCTTATTGGCAAACAGTGATAGACTTGACAATGACCACCTCTGAGTTGCCTTTTATTTCTTTTGTTCACTTCTGACTGTAGAACTTCTTTGTTAGAGGCATTTGCTACCTTTTCAGGCGTATAAGTATCCTCAACCATGTCCAAGATGCAAAACTCTAATCATTTGGCCTCAGACTTCTCCAATCACTTACTACATCTTCTCCTTATTGAAATACCTTACTGGTAACCTATGAACAGGTTTTAACTTCCCCCCCATGACAGATTTTCCAACATTAAGTTGCATGAATAAATTTATTATATAGAAGTGCAAATAACTTTACAATTCATACTTAGATCTCTGAATTTGTTTTACAGTGTCAATATTTTGGATTACGCACTTTTCTTTCAACATCACTCCACCCATCTTGAATCCCCACCCACGCCCTGCGCACGGGCCTGTATCTTTCTATAAAGAAAGGCAAAACAGTTTGACAAAGCCAATGCATCCAGTAGAGATAGTAGATCACACTCTTACTATTGGCAGTGGCGTACCGAGGAAATTTGTCACCTGTGGCAAAATAAGAGTTTTGCCGTCCCCATTGTTGGATTAGTGAGCAAAAAACAAAAATCCGGAATTCCGCAAAGATCTTCGACGAACAAAAAAAAGGTCCCAAAGATGACTTTGGCGCCCCCTTCAAATTTTGCGCCCGGGGCGAATGCTCCCTTCGCCCCTAGGTACGCCACTGACTATTTGTTTTAATATATGAGATGAATGTTAAATCTGAGATAAATTGGAGATGCGGTTTCCTATTCGGAGATTTGTGAAATACATGTGAATAATGAAATTAACACTAATGGATTAGAATATTTTATAAAATTCATTAGTATCAACCCGGTAATGTAATAACATTTCTTTTTATTTAAAATCTATTTGCACATGAAGTGGAGCAATTCCTAGAATAAGATTAGGATTTCCATACGTATGTAATAAGTTTGAAGAAAATAACAATCCTACATAGATAAAATGATAATGAAATTAAAAAACTCCACTTTCATCGACATCTGAGACAATTTCCTAACCGAAGCCAATAAAATATTTCGACAGTGTAGAGCCATCTCTGGATATAATTTATAAAAGAAAATGATGTATCAAATAATTCACAATGAAAACAAAACAATTTTGTGTGGTTGCAAATAAAATAGGTGGTGTATACCCAATTAAAATAAATCAGTCTACGTGAGGCGGATTTGCTTTTTGCTATTACAACTGAACAGTCCGAAATCCTAATTTTATACGTTTACCCGAATCCATGTTGGCACTCACTGGCACGTCCACCTTACACTCAAAAAGTTGCTTTGTGACAACCGAAATAAGTGAGCGAACACGTTGCTTTCCGACAGTTGTTTTTTACGCGCCAAAACTACTAACGCTTCGCTGAGCCCTGTGATGGTTTTGCCTTGTCGTAGTATTTGTATGAGTGTCCCAGTCTCGTATCGCATTCGGCTTGTTTATTGCGCGAGCCGTGAATGCCGGTTTAGTTCTAGACGCTACAGGAGAATCGAGGCGTAGAAGATTTTGTCCGTTCGGCACGTCCAAGCATTTTCTCGTTGATTGAAATTGTTTACGCCTCATCGCAAACTGAGATTCTCGCGTAGATCAACAATTCAGTAGATAGTCGCGAACGAAGCAAGCGCAGCAACGAATAATTGTTTTGTGCGAAGTGTCATTTTATTCACTTGAAGAATCCTGCTCAGAAGGCATAACCTCTCACCTCGCGCAAGAGCAAACCAGTAGTGTGTGTTGTGTGAAGCTCGTTGAGCGTATGGCTCCGCCGATTGCGACTGCGGCAAATGTTACTTCAATACCGGGTATACCTAGTAATACTACGGAAACTGGTTCTAATAGTCGATATGTAGTTTCCAGTATCGGCTCCGGTGGCCATCCGTCCGGTCGTGGTCTTAATATAACCGAAGATACTCTTCGACTCATCGATTGCGTGAAAGCCCGACCAGCACTCTGGCATCGCAAACATCTTCGGCAGCGCGTTCAAGTTGCGCATCGCGGCTGGGAAGAAATTCGCAAAACGTTCAAGGCCACTGACGGTAAGTTGTAAATGTGGCGTCTAAGCAAAAAAAAATTCAATTTTTCGGCATTCTTCGGATTGCTTATTTGTACGACATGTTGTGGCAGGAAGACATTTCATGATAAATAAATTAGAGTGTCATTATTTAATATTTATTTATTATTTTATTACAGTATGCATAAAAATACCCAAGCTATACACTGCTTAATTTTCGCACGTCCAATTATTTTTCCTGATGTTAATTTTTTTTCAGTGACATCCCTAAAGGTTCGCTGGAAAACATTACGTGACAGTTTTCGTCGTGAGGTGAAACGCATCGAAGATGGTGAACTAATCACCTCCAGTTGGCCTCTTTTCGGTCGTATGTCCTTTCTAATCGGTCACTTCAGGACAAGAGAAAGCTACTGCAAGGGCGGCTCACTTTCTCCAGAGCAAAACAAATCAGCAGAAGAGGAACATTGGCCATATAACCACGATAAACGCGAGTCACTTGCTGAAGAAGATAGTTCTGCTTTGGTAGCGGTCGATAGCGAGGAGTTGGAATTGGTGGAAACGTTATCGATCTACCCTAAACGTGCACGATATGAGTCGCATCCCGGAACCAGAGATAGTTACATCGTAGGTGAGAGTGATCAGGATGAGGAAGCTGTGATTGAAGAGCTCAAAAATGTATCGCAAGGCGAATCATACGGGGATGTGGAGATCGGGACGACTCTTAATTGTGAGGTGATCGAAGTCCCTCCGGAAATATATGGAGAGGTTACGTTTAAGAACAAGCTTCGTGCTCGCATTAAGTCCGAGCCGGTTGAAATGTTTAAAATTGAAAACAAGGCGCTCGATTCGGATGCTGATTATAATTTCCTTATGAGTTTGTATCCTTTCTTGAAGCAACTGTCGGGTAAAAAAAATCTCTCTGTTAGGATTAAGATTCAGCAGTTAATTGCTGAGGTAATGGATTAGATAATTATTCTGAATATAAATTATTTGTTATTTTGTTGAATTACTTTACTGAATTTGTTACTTAGTGAATTACTTGATAAAGATGATTTTGCCGCCAATTTTGAGTTTCTTCTTATATTTTTATTTTATTAAAACCGAAAAGTCTTAATTGTTTTACTATTAAGATGCAACAATTTAATTAGGTTACCCATTAGGAGACAGAAAATAATCACTTTTATTCTTAATAACGACGTATCTTTTTTCGATCGTATTTCATTCGTATTCCTAATAAGGCTGGCAAAATCAAAGGTCGAAGAACCAATACCACAAACGAATTTCCAGACATGACAGTCACGATCTTTTTTTGGCACACATCTACGGTCCTTCGTGAAACTGGCACCAATGGTGATAAATTGGTTGCACTGCTGAGTTCCCATCGTCGCATTCATAATGCAAATGTCAAACCGTGAGAACCCTTTCGATACGTTAGCTCATTTGTACACGCAGAGAAATGGAGCATGTTTAAAATAACAAAACAGTTAGTAGAATTTTTAATATGATTTATGTTCATTTCAAGCTAGAATATGATTGTTTTGAACCAATTTCTCCCTTAAATATAAAAAATGTTCACTTGTTTAAAATAACAAAACAGTTAGTAGAATTTTTAATATGATTTATGTTCATTTCAAGCTAGAATATGATTGTTTTGAACCAATTTCTCCCTTAAATATAAAAAATGTTCACTGCTTGATTTGAATCTAAACTTTGGTTCAACCAAACGAAAAATTTATTTGCTCCCAATGAATTTTGTTGTTGAAATAAATGAACTATTTATTACATGTCAACCAAAGTTGAATTGACGTTATCGAAATATCCGTGTTGACTCAATCCTGCTGTATCTTTATTTCAAGAAAAAAATAGGTTCAATTTATCTATGATCTTATTTGAGTACTGATATAACTAATTTTACTGTTCAAATGAACCGTAATAGTTTTATTTCCAATAGACAAGAGCATTTTTCCCACGAGAATAATCCAGGGTATTTTTTTTATCTTCCGCGGATAAAGTTTTTTACAAGTTTTATAAAAAACGTTTATCTGCTTCTTTAATTAACTAAGGGATTTTCAATAATTCAAGCGTATGTATCGATAATTGGAAAGATTTTGAAAATTGCATAACATTACATAACACATTTTTTTGCAAAAAATATTTCATGCAGGATCTCTATTTTGACTGATGGAGCACCGAATCGTTGGATGCTATAAAAATTTAAAAATCAGGGCTTGATAGTGGGGTATGTAAATAATTCGATAAAGTAGTATCAAAAATTACTTCGTTAAATTAGTATGAAAGAAATTATTTTATTCTTGAAATCAAACAAAAATGTATGGTTTCAACAATCAAAAGCGTTAGTTGAAATAACTAATTACAAAAAAATTTATTTCAACTAAAAGGTTTTGTGAATTTAAAGCGTTACAATGATTGACTTTAACTAGAGTTCGTTTCATTTAAAACTATATTTTAAGTTGAATTTACTGTGAAATTGTTTGTCAAGAGATTGACAGGAACGCGCAAGTAAAATATTTGTTATTTTTATCAAACTGTTTATTGAAACAAACTAATCCACCGAGAAATATAAACCATCATGTTTTGTAGTTTCAATTAGCAATTTTTACAAAAATATTCGTTGGGTGAAACCCAAATTTGGTTATTTTAACATTTTTTTTTCTGCGTGTATATATTGAGATTTCATGGCACACTTTGGTCGAAATGATAACAATCACGCGCTCCACCAAGCGGTGAGTCATTTTAGAAGGTACCGGGAACGGACCAGATTTTTTTAAATATACATGTCTTTATTATTTATCTTTGCCAATACGTCGTTATTCAGAATAAGGGCGAATAATAGAGCCAAATTTATTATTAGAATTTGTTGGGCATATCACATATCACTTAACTTGATTTTCCCCATTACTATTATCACGCAGAGTGAAGTAATTACTGTAGTGAAAAAATCATTTTTCCTACAAAATTTTGGTGATGAGATGTTTGTGATAACCACAAGCTCATCTAAGTAATTTTTTTCTCTGTAGCGGCTTCCGTCATAAGGACCTACATTCATCTCATTTGATTTCCACCGTGAAGTAATAATCTGTGATAAGGATCACAATCACTTCATTTGGTTTTCACCGTGTAGTGATACCGGCTGTTGTCTCTAAAATTCAAAATTTGAAAAAAGAAAAACAAATTCCTGATAATTCATACATATTTTATTGGATTGTTCTGTTTTCATACAAATACAGTTAAAATTCTAGCCTCAAAACCACTTAAAACACTGGGATCACCAACTAACGTCGGAACACAAACCAATCGACAAGTTCCCATTATCAATTCAGGGTAAATTAATGTTCAATTTTTACTATTTTCATACTTCATTGTTTTTGTTTACATTAGAAGAGCCAAGTGGTACCATTGGTGAGAATCGGTTTTGTATATATGAGTAAGTGATGTGATGTGATGTGATGTGATGTGAAGTGAAGCCACCATCAGTTCAAGGACTTGCCAGTGGATGCGGGTAGACTTACAGTAGCCCCGATATGACTCATCCATTCACCTTCTTACTATAGCTGTTACCGAAAAGCGAACAAAAAGGGTTGGGCGGATACGTAAGTAGAGTCACTTACTCGTATTCCGCGGGAATAAAAGATGCTCTTCCAACCATAATATCCAGTGCATGGATGAAGCATATCGCTATACATGCTTGAATCCGCCTGATGGTTTGTTTGTGAAGGGCGCGTCAGACTCATTTCAAACCTTCAGAAGGAAACAAGTTTCCTTCAAGTGACTTGGGCTGGCTATCCACAATCCCTCGTCCAGTCATCAATTCGTCCGATGCCCTGATGCTCCCTCCCCTTAATGCCCCCGTGCAAAATGTTTTATATTGATAAATACAATGAAACATAGTGTAATGAAATTAATATAACATAAAATGATATAATAGATTACAAAATAATATAATACAATGTCATACAATATAATATAATATATTATAAAACATGATATAAAATAACAGTCAATGTAGAGAGTCAGTTATGCTCTTCTATCTTCGCAATACTGCAGGAAGTAGAATATTTTTCTTCTAATAACAATAATAATATCCACATCTATAAAAATAATATATGTTATTATTATTGATGACAAATTAATAATAACAATCAATATAATAATGAAAATAACAACAAAAAACAATATAATATAGTACAATGAATTATATAATAAATAATAGAATAAATAAAATGATATGTTGCGATATGCTATGATATTATATTACTTGAATTTATATGTCACTTCTCATCCTCTCATTCTGCCATCAACGCATTCCATCGACCTTTTGTCACCACAGACACACGGGTAGGCATGAAACAGGAACCAGTGAGGACCAAGCTCACCTTGTGACGACCTTGATATTTAGTTGAAAGTTACTTTAAAAATGATAACTTATAAGGAAAACAAATTTATATTTTGCGCAGAGGTACGTAGTACTACTCATAATAAACCCTACAATATAATACCATACAACATAGTATTTAATAACATAAAATAGTGTAAGACGATAATATATGAAATAATATGCTATGATACAATATAACAGGTAATGTCGCAGTGTAAGTTACGCTTTTCTAATAATAATAATAATAATTATAATAATAATAATAATAATAATAATAATAATAAAAATAATAATAATAATACATGATGTAATAAACAACACAATTATATGTTGTAATATACTATGATAAACACTGCACTTTAGGATGGGCTTCAACCTACAAGCCATTTCGCACCCTCTCATTCTGCTACTAACGCAGAAGGCGATAGCGCCCAGTCGACGCCGTTCTATTGACCAAATGTCATCATAGACGCTCGGGGAGGCATGAGATAGGGACTTGTGAGGACTTAGTTATCTCACCATTTGACGACCCGGTTTTGTATATATGAGTAAGTATGTACATATTGGTTATTGTTACTCATTCAACACAAAAAAATCCCGAGTAGAGATTTGTACATTTTTTTCTTTGTTTCTAATTATTAACTTTGAAACCCGGTAGTACCCAAAATCTCTGTAATAGGATCTCGTTGAGATTTATGACTCTCGCTGAGATTTATGAATCTCGCTGAGCTGTTTGCTGAGTGTGGTTTCATAGAACATACTACAGATAAATTTAATCCAGAATTGATTTATTTATTTTAATGGTACTTTACCATCTTTGTAGCTTTCATGAATCCATCCATCCATCCAGAATTGAGCCAAGAAACATGAAATTTCCATGCAACACAATTCACATATGACGCAAATCATGAAAACCTGATTTAATCCACCTAGTGGTGTAATGATGCCTTTCTCATATGCCTCATATTCTCATATATAAATGTAAGGCATGATTTAAAATAATGTTCTTTGATTCTTGGAAAACAAACTGTTTGTCCATAAACTAGAATATCCTACAGAGTGCAATAGCACTCAGGTCGATTAGATGAAACTTGGAGGTTTTGTATGAGACCATGAGACCTGTTTCGTTGAATCTAATTTCGTTGAAATCGGTCGCGCCATCTCTGGGAAAAGTGGAGATGTAATTTGAGATAGAAATTTTTACATCAATCACCCTGTAATTCCGGAACCAGAAGATTTGGTTGATGGATTGCAGGGACAGACTTTAGAGCTCGGAGAACAAATGTTGCAAAAAATAATGACATTGGTCGGCACAGTTCGAAAGAATAAAACATTTATTCCTGCCAAATTACTTGTTTAAAAACAAAAACAACTATACTCTTCTACATTTCCTTGCAATAAAACAACGACATTAGTCTCGTACATCAGTCATAAAAATAAAGGAACCGTATTGCTGTGTACGATGCACAATGCACCTGATGTTGATAACGCTGTAGAAAAAAAGAAGCCTAAAATCGTGTTTTATTACAATGCTACAAAAGGTTTGTTTTTGTTAAGTTTTGACCAACTATATCCTTGTCATTCATTGTCTTTAATTATAATAGGTGGAGTGGATACGATCGACCAGAAGATAAGGCTACTTCAGTGTCAAGCGCAAAACAAATCGGTGGCCAAACGTTGTATTTGCGAATATTTTAGATAAAATGACATAAAATGTGCTCTTTGTGTTAATTTTGTTTGCAAGAATAATCGTCACATGATTTGCTTGGCGTGTGGTGATCGAAATTAGTTTCATTATAGCGAAATCAATGAAAATCTACTATGTTCTAATGACTGGATGATGGAGTGGATCGCCAACCTGAGTCACGTGGGGGGAAGCTTTGTGTTTCTCCCTGAAGGTCTGAAATGAGTAAGACGCACCCTTCTAACAAACAAATATCAGGCGGGTTTAAGGTGGTATAGCGAAATTCTTTATTATATGGCCGGATGCTCTTGCTGGAAGGCGCCGGGTCCTGAAAATCCATTTTGGCCTTCTTAAAAGCAGTTATATGAAAGCTATCTGATAATCAAATTCGGATCTACTGTAAGTCTACCCGTATACACTGGTAATGCCTTCAACTGATGGTGGCTTCAACATAATTCATTATGGTATCATAATTTTATGGTAAAATTTTCAGTTGCATGACATAATCTCAAATCATTCAAAAGTTTTTTTAAATGTTTGATATCAACGAGTATCAAAAACAAAATTCATGACGCGTGTTTGCCTTTCTCGTGTTTTGAAGGCTTAGTGATATGTAAAAGGATTTATATAATTTAACTAACAATAGATTCGAAATTTTTCAACTTGAACGTATACTACAACAACATGACGAACGTATACTGCAACAATATAGACTTTTACATATTTTCGTTGGCTGGTGTAGAAGTAATTTTCAAATTATTAGCAGTGCTGTAAAACTTCATTCAATTCAACTGAAACCGAATGTGAAACACACTGACGATCTCTCTAATGCAGTAAACTTCACAGTCTTACACACAACGTTCGCTGACGTATCGAACGGATAGCATTCAGTTCTTCATTCGATTCTCTTCAAAACGAAACTCAGTTAAACCACCGTCGGTTTATCTCTTGAAGTAACAAAATATCTCTTTCAATAGTGTGAGAGTGGTCTTCAAATGAAGTTCATGTAAACATTCGAATTGGTTCAAGATAATAGATTTTTTTCCTTAAATACGTTTATTTTATAGGCAATATACATAAGTTTTTCCTCGCCGTGGCATCCACAATACATAGTACTTTAAACCTAATACATTTCGAATATAATATTAGTATGTTGGTATTCACAGAGCTTAAAATTGTCACACATTCTCAATGAAAGAAACCATTTCAGCAGTCTCATTTTCAATGTTTTACTGTCTCATTCGCAAATGACCGACACCAGAACAAACGAAGAGAGACGAAGCATTTTAGTTTCTCATCGAAAAAATGAGAGAGCATAATTGCCAACGTCACTCTTCCCTCTATGACAAGACGAAACCAAACTAACGTCTTCAGGTAGCAACAGCAGAATTGAAATTTTCATTCTTGCATCGGTGTATTGAAAATATGTGACGCTTGGCTATAAAAAGTGACTAAAATATGGCAAATCGAAGTAATTACTGAAAGGGCAAATGAAAGAAAAAACACAATTTTGAAACTACTGTCCCGTTTATGTCATTGACTGGACATGGATTTCGTTCTCATAGTTTGCAAGCGAAACTGAGAGTGACAATAATTTCTTGTAATTTTCGTTTATTTTTCAGTCAATGAAAATGACTTTTATTAGCTCTGGTATTCATTATTTATTCTAAACACTATTTTTATCAAGCAATTTGCTATTATAAATTACAATAAATAAATACATTTATTTTGTACATGATCTTATAACTATTTCAGGTTTTTTTTATCAGTTCATCACTTTTATTCAATATCATATAGTTGGCTATTGGTTGAACTCATGGAAGAGAAAACAGTCTAATATAAAATAAAATTTAAATTTTAACTGAAATGGACTTAATAAAATGATAAAAAAGTTTCATGTAAGGAAGGTCACAACAAGCAAGAATGTCGCGAACTGAGACATTCAATAGTCTACCTTGGGTACGCAAGGAATTTATTAGTTGAGACCTGATATCACGATACTCCACGCATGTCCAAACGATATGATCAATATCGCGGTAACCTTCGCCACAAGCACAATGATTAGTCTAGGAAAGCCCAATTTGAAGGAGATGTGCATCTAACGTGTAGTCTCTTTACATGAGTCACATCTAGTCCCCTGAACCATGCCTTTGTCGATATTTTTGGAACAATTGAGTGCATCCATCGACCCAGATCATCTCTATCCCAAGAAGCTTACCAGCTGGCAAGTGTTTTTTGGCGAGACACGCTATAGAATTCGTTGAAAGCAATCGGTCTCTCATAAATTTCACCCTCAATAGCACCACGTTTGGCTAAAATATCGGCTCTTTCATTGTCTGGAATGGAGCAATGAGCCGGAACCTAAACTTTTGTTATTTGATAATTATTATTCAATATGACGTTCAGGCACTGTTTAATTTTGCCCAAGAAAAATGAGTCATTTTTGCCAGCAGCGTTTGAGCGAATGGCTTCAATTGCGCTCAGACTATCTGTGAAGAGAAAATAATGATTTGGAGATAATGTGAAGATTACACTCAAACTGTAATGAACTGCTGCTAACTCTGCTATATAAACAGATGCAGGTTCATGAAGCCTAAATGCAGCCGAAACATTATTTTTGAATATACTAAACCCAGTAGCCTCTTCAATTCGTGATCCGTCCGTGTAAACTATTTTCTCAGAGTAAATATACCTGATCTTACTTGTAAATATTTTTGGGATAATTATAAGAGAAATAAAACATTTAAATTAAATTAAATCATTGGCAGTCTTTTGGTATCGTTTTCTGCTATCTCCGTTGCTTTGCCGTCGTTGTGATCACCACTGAACTTGGTGTGCTGCCTGTACCTGGCCCCAGGTACAATGCTATTGCTCTTGGTGGCGATCAAATGTTATGCTTGCAGTGTAGCACCTACCGATATATGTCGTCTCTTCCGGTCCTACGCAGCGTACAAATTCTGGTACCTGGTAGCACTGGGTTGCTTTAGCACCTCTGTGCCTTTGTATCCCTTCGTCTTCGCACCTTTATGCGATGGTACCTCTGTGACTCGTCAGTTCTATGCGCTCGCACCTCTGTGTCTCTACACCTCTGAACGTATAAACGGAAAAGCTTTCGTTGCTAGCTTTCCAGTCGGGAAACGCCCCGAATATTGCCTTGGTTATTAGCACCAGCAGTTTTAACTACCTGCAGTCGTTAACTCACGAGCAGTATAATCGAAACTCAACCGCTTCGCTTGAATGAAGATAATAGATGAAAGACAAACCAAAGAAATATCAAGTACAGACATTTTTAACACTTTACTCCATTTGTAATTCTATTCATTCGAAAGTGGCCATACATTTCATTTTCATCTGATATTTTTCAAATGAAACTGAAAGTTTACCGCACTGATTATCAATACCGTGAAATGTTATAACATTCCATCGCAAAACCAACGCCATGATATTCGGCTATCAAATCGATGGATCGCTTGGCAGAGTTGTCAATGACCTCTGCGTTTTGCTGGATGCTAAGCTTACCTTTAACCAACATCGATCCACTGTCTAATAGCGCTATACTGTTCTTTGGTGCGTCCATTACTCGAAAATGCGTGTTTGGTTTGGAGCCCGTATCATCTCGCTTTGCGACACCTCCCATGGCAAAACCAACTGGATTTACCACCGTATCCTGACCGCTGTCGTCTGATTGGCCTGGAATCGTCAGAGCGACGAATAAAGATGCAGCAAGCGTTACTTGTGGCTAAAGTAATCAATGGCGATATTGATTACCCAAAAATTTTATTTCTCCTTGACTTCCGTGCTTCTCAGTGACGTTAAGCATCTCTTTGAATTTGGTGAGCCGACACACAAGGTCTTACTGTAATTATCAAGCTTATCCTTTTTATAAGTTGATCGTTAATACTTCGTGTTATTCATTAAGATATTTAATTGTCAGATGAAATATTTTAACAAATAAACGCGTTCTGAGAAAAAGAACAAAATATCTGCTGCTGTACAACTGCATCAGTACAATAAATGAACATTTCACTTTTTCCCATTATTTTCTGAGCAACGGTTGTCGAAGTAAGTCGTAGTCGCAGCCGGACACACAGCAAAACCACACCGAAACCTTACCAGTGGAAGCTGTCAGTCGTCACTGGAGCGCTGCTCAGTTAAATTGTCCGGAATTTGAATCAGAATTGATTGTGAGTTCCTCTCGAAATGGGTGAAATCTTCTTTGGAATCTAATTGGAAATCAAAATGAATTTCGAATCAAATTTCGGACAAGCTTACTGAGTGTATACGCCAAGAGCCATCTCAGTTCTGTTTAAAAGCAGATCCTGTTGGTCGTGACAATTCAAGGCATTTTTTTAGTCCCACAGATAATCATTAGGAATTAATTGAATTTTCCCTATTTCTTGGCAAAAGCATCAGATTCGTCATAATGGAAGTTGAAAACAGATGGCGCCGTCACTAACACGTTCAGTTACGACGGCATCGTTCTGACGCAATGGGAAAATGAAAGTATTGATGTAGAACACATCTTTACACTAGTGTGGGTGTCGTTTCGAAATATGCTGTGCGAAGCAGGGAAGCCACATATATAGATAAATCTGTATTTTATTGCTCCTGCAAAATACAAATTTAAATGATGGGAAATGAATGAATTCCTAACACCGGTAAAAATCCACATTTGTTTAAAAAGTGTTTTTCTGAATATATTTCATGTTTCTATGCGGATTAAGAAATCAAGTATACTCCATTTCCAAATTCCCCACATGAGCAAGTATATGAAGTTGGATATGAAATCTGCTTCTTCACAAGCTACTACGCTTGAAGGCACATGTATTGATCTCGTATTTGTTATAAAAATCAATGTAGAGAGTCATAAGAATATTTCATACTGTTCATATCGTAGGCCTATTGTATCATTGATCATCCCAGCGAATTAATATGTTCTAATTGGAAGAACATAATCGGTTGTGAACGCTTTATCTACGCCAACCATATCAGTATCTTAACCACGGACAACAGGTCAGCTTGGAAATAGATGACGGAAGTCAGCGACACACATCGGAAATCAAATTCAACTCTCCAACACGAATGCCTTCATAAAAGGTTCTTTTCAGAACCACCATTATTGTATTATAAAGAACTATAAAAATTACTTCATAATATTTGATTGTGTGTCAGAATGTTTATAGTAACTTATCTACACATCTCTTTAAAGCCGCACCGCAGAAGTGATTAAAAAAAGTGAAAACTATTGATACAAAATTAGAACTAGTGATTTGTAACTCTTTCATTTGAACTAGTGTTTTCATTTTTTTATTCGTCCATACCCAAGTAACATTTTTAATTTTTATAAATACTACGTGTTACATCATAAAGCATTATAGCTTTAAACCCCTCTAAGGTCGTATTCCAGTCAGGTTAACCATGCTTTTAAAGGTTTATGAAGCCAATTGAAGAATTAGAATAAACCTTCGTTAAATCTATTTCAGCATGATTCCTAATTCAAGCAAGTTTCAAAACCAGCTTTACGATCAAGATTAAATTTATTCGTGTGCAATAAATTCGGTGACGAATAAACTGTCATTTTGATAATATTTTTCTTGAGTATGTGAGTGTCACGCAGTTTACTAAAGATGATTCCACAGCAAGAATATCTTACATATTCTTCACGATTGGACTAAGGACTAAATAGATAAATAATACATGAATTGTTACTTGGATAGGAAACGCTCACTTACTTTCTTTTCATAATATTTATACATAATACAACTTTAATGCACAACTTTCTTTGTGGTCAAACTTTCCTTTCAAACTCTAACTGCTCTACATTCCCTGAATGATTAGAAACTATATGGCATACATGAATTTAATGTGCCTTTGAATCGCTTTGCGGAATTTCGAAACAGGCATCCCTAAAATCAACCGGTACTTACTGCGAAAAGAGCACGTGGTAGCGACGCGCAGAATCCACCTCAGTGTGTTCAATGGTGTTGGTTATTCACCATATCGGATCCCTTGTAGCAATTTCATTTGCGTGTGCATTTTTTGTTTCATGCCTCGTCAACGCAAACTGGCTGAAGCTTGAAGCGATAGCGTAGACGCTAACTTAAAAACTTATTCGTTTAGGTTCTGTGCAATTTATATGCTGAATTAACGAGTGGCTCACACATATACTAATGAAACATAGGTGGTCGGACCGCCTGTGTGTTGAAATTTTTTCGAGTGATATTCTAAACAAAGAATAAGCACTCTATTCGTGTGAACGGAGCCATCTCGCTGCAGGAGGAAAAATATATTTGTCATACTTATCGAACCGAGCTTATACGCGTCGATTTACCTATACATAGAGGATGTTTTCTTCTGTGTGAATAGACTACCAAAGTCCCCAAGGGTATAAGAACTGTAACACCGAAGGCATACCCGCATCGGCCTTGCATTTGTGTGTGGGTCTGCTATTGTGTGTGTGTTTGGCGAAATAGTACTAAGCAGCCGGGTCGCAAATATCTGCACAGGCAAGATGCGATGCAGGATCTAATTTTAGCATTTTTAGTTCGGTTCACTCGGTGGCTATTACGCGTCTAGACGCGACTCAACCTGGTATAATGGAATCGTTAAGTGCAGAAACTCGGGGCGAAATCTACGAGAAACTGTGGACTAGGATGCCTCGGTTGAATCCAGGTCCAGTAGGCAGTTTTCGGATCGACGATTTCATCTCTCTTATTAAGCGTTATCCCATCATTTACAATCGAGTCGATAAGCACAACAAGCAGGAATATTCTGATACATGGGACCATCTGGAAGCCATATTGAAAACGCCAAGTGAGTGTTATGTTGGTTTATTTTTCATGGTTTTGCTTCTAACATTGTATATTTGCTTGAGTATTTTTTTTTGGTTTTTGTTTTACGAGCTAATCAAGTTTTTTTACGATATTTCAGAAAAATTTCTGATGATGAAATGGAAAGGCCTTCGTGATAACTTCCGGGTGGAACTGAAGAAAGAATACTATTCCACACCGGAAAATCGTTACATTTCTAAATGGGTTCACTACAAAAAGCTTTCCTTTCTTAAGGAACAGGTTCTGCAAACTCTGGATCAGAAGCTAGAAAATGATAGTCAAGACGAATTGAATCATATAATTCAGTTCGTTCAGAATGCAACCGAAGACAATCCACCCATGGCCGGTGGTGAACGAGTTAGCGAACATTCCTATGCAAACAGTGATCAAGATTTGCGAGAATTGATGAAAATCAAGCAGGAACGCGACGACTCTGATGACGCTCATGAAACAGCTGACGAAGCTGAATTTTCTTTTAGTCATTTCCAAGAACCAGAACATTCGTACACGACAGATGTTGCCAAAGTTAATCCACTTCCAGAAATCACCATCACTTCGAAGATTATTTCACCGTCGACAAACTCCAATGAACCGATCAATCTACATCGCAAGAGGCGATCTCAAGAATCTCAGGATTTTTACGGATCTCCATTGAAAAGTCACTTAAAGCCGTTCGGAATTCCTCAAGACGACGATTATCACTTTCTGATGAGTATTCACCCCTACTTGAAACAGCTACCGTTACCGATCAAACTCAAAGTTCGACTGCAAATACAGCAAGTTTTGTTTAATGAGTTGATGAAACAACCAATTGCTAACGACGTAGATTAATTTTAAGGATCTATTATTGTTTTAGTCTAAGACGTACGTTTTGCTGTACGAATCGAAGCCAAATGTATTCTTTGATCTCCGAGAAAGTGCTGAATATCTTAAAATTGAATTATTAAAAAAACGATTATTTTTACAAATGTATACGTTTTGGAATCTATTTGAAAGAATTGTCCTCTATTTTTGGTGATTGTGTCCTATGATTAATTTGTATTTACGTCTTTTGTCTACACTCTTAGAAAAATTGAATTTATGCTTGACGTATGTGGTGTTTGTCTATGAAACGTGGAGAATCTCTACTTGCTCTCGTTTGCGGTCAAAGATTGTTGCGCCAAATATCGGTGGATACACATGCTGACGCTGATATAGCTGTCAAGTATAAAACACTTCAGACTTATAGAAGGTGCATTGATCATTTGTTGTCGTATCGCTATCCCACATCTTACCTCTTCTCCAATAAAAAAAAGTCAAAGACAAGGTGTATTTTGTGCAGTTTATTCAATAAGCCACAAACAACATATATTATGACTCGTGACGATCGTTACCGTCGCGCTTACAAATTTTTTTTATAATCGAACCGCGTATCATCTTTCGTATGTATTTCGTTCCACAATTACGACATCTCCAAGTATGATACGGCATTTTCTTGCTCCTCGATGATCGTCTTCATACTTTTTAGGACGCAGTTTTGTCTGGCGATCCCTAGTATCCACAATGATTGAGTATCCGGCGACCAACAACGAAAAACAACACTGTATTTTGCGACCCATCATAATTTCTTCAGCTTGTATTTTTGTTATAGTATGGGCCGGAGCATTGAGGGTGTCTACCGCGGTTCGAATCTCTTTTTCGTAGCTGGCTCCGCAGGAGAGGGCACTGGCCATGGTGTTATCAATCCGTTTCATGTACACCTCAACAAGACCTTTTTGTTGTGTAGAGAGTGGAGTATTCCTCACTCACTACAGAACATTATATAGTCATTTTATAGGAAGACCGTTGTCCGTTTTGATATTTTGAGGATATCCATCACGTTCAAAAATATATCCCAAGGCCCTTTTTGTACTCACGAAACTCGTACACCTGACTGGACGGACTATGAGATAACGAGATCTCTATTTTACCACTACTAAGATTGAAATGCAATTTAGTCTCGCGTATGGATCATTGAAGTCTATTGCAATGGTTTCCCAAGCTGTTTTAGGTTTGAGAGATCATCTCATGGGCGTCCGCTGTAATGCCGAACCACAAAACTCTTTCGCGCTGTACGCTCTTCATTTTAGCAGACATTGGATGACCGCTGTAAGCAACATTCAAGGCCTTTTTCTGAAGGGATTCGGGTATAACCGCACAGCCTCTTTTAATCACGACGCCATACAGGACAGTTAAGTGTTCGGTAACCGATTCGTACATACGAAGTGTTTTCGGCCAAATTGCTGTTCCGATTGCTATCACTGTTTTCTAAAGAGTTTCGTCCTTTGTAATAGCCTCTTGTACGTCAGCTTCCGTCAGGAACTCGAAACAGGTTTATTCTACACTGGCAATTTCCCACGGGTTGGATGTTTTGTCGAACGGCTCATCAACTGCAGTATACAGCCGGGGTGATGGGTCCGCAATGTTGTCGCACCCACGAATGTACTCAACAGTATAGCTATAGGGGCTCAATCGCAGAGCCCAGCCATCTGCTCTAGTCAATACTTTTTTAAATTTTTCACGAGTGAAGTATAAACTAAGCTCCTTGAGCGTTAGTACATAATACAAAATGGCGCCCCAATAGGAAGTACCAGAAATGTTCGACTCCCCACACGGCACCTAGACCCTCCCGTTGGTTGTCAAGGCCTTCGATGCAAAGCTTATGACACGCATCGTTTATTTGCTATCCTCCTGCACTAGTACAGCCTCCAGTATGTTCGGTGATGCATCGGTATACAAAATTGTCTTATCATGGTCCGTAAAATACCATAGAGAAGTTACACAATAAGCGATTTTCGTTTTAACGGTATCAAAATCTCTCTGTTGTTCAGAAACCCATTTCCAGGGTTTTGAAAAAGCCACCGCCCAAAGCGAAGCTTGTCAGCAAAGTTACATATGTATGGACTGAGAAATGACGCTAATCCCACACACTTTAAAAAACCCTGTGCTTACATCTTATTAGATGCACATAAATGGAGCGTCGCAGTTCACGCAAGTTTACGTCGAAGAACATTTAATATTGCGTCTAAAACTCCATGACATGAAATACATTGAAATAAAAAAAATTACTAATAGCAACCGCCGCGACTTGAACCGAAAGTCATTGTATCGCAAGTACGTCTGTTAATCGACTGAGCCACAGAAGCATGCTTCTGCTTGGCTGGTAAAAGGTGCATTTAAATTCATACAGTCGCACCTGCTAGCAGAACGCAAATTACAGTCGAAACCAGTAAAATTCAAACTCATCTAACATGAAATCATTACAAATAAAATCTTCCGTCATTTGACAAATTAGGTCTTTATGAATTACATCGTATGAGGGATTAAGTCACCTGTAAAATTCAAATATTTTTGGAGTGCAGAAAACTGCGAAATTCTGATGATGTAGTTGGGCTCCTAAATCTTTCGATGCTTTTCACCTTTTCAAATCGCACATTGAACAAAATCATTTTTAAGGAGATTATCCCAACTCGCAACGTTATCTTCGTGGTCATCTCGATCTTACATCGGAAAATAATTAATTCACAGAATAGGGGTGTACATCTATTAACACAAAAAAAATTGGTATTTATTTGTATTGATGTAAACTTCAGCTAAATTAATTGTGAAGTTAAAGATATAATGTATTTTTACATGCTTACATGAATTACATTAAGCAGATGAAGTTTGATCTTCATCCTCTATTGCTAGCTGGGAACCTTTCATGTGATAAAATTAGAACCGGGGCTAAATATAAAATACATAACTAACTAAAAGGCATAACATCAAATGTCAGTGCTCCAAATGAGTCGACATTTTGAAAAATAAGCCTTCATGACTAACTGACCATGCAACCGAAAGCTCCACAGTTATTAAAAATATCAGTTTCTTGCTAATTAAAAGTAATTTTTGACCATTTGAAAGTACAAATACGCATCCATCCCTTCATCCAGCATTCCAACGCTTCCGTGATTGTTTGATTATCATTAGGAAACTGGGATCGTTTTTTTATCATTCGGAATGGTTCCGGGATCGATTGATTAGCAAGCAGAAACTTTCCATCCGAGATGTTTTAAAGGTAGAAAGTCGTATTTTTTCGTTAAAAATTCAGGAAAGTGACAGGATATGGGTCGTTCCATGTTATTAAACCACCAAAAAAGAGCGAAAAGGAAACCATTTTATTAAACAATAGGGCGTAAGCTGTTTGACAGGTCACTGAAAAAAATTAGTCTATGTGGTTGAGAATGATGAAACTAATATCAGAGCTGACTTTAAGCAGTTTCTCGGATTTGTGTTCTATATTGAATTACAAAATGTTGAAGTTCTCTAGAAAACACATGGTTCGGTAGTCTAATTGTAGTTGTGATATGAAGAGCAAATCTTTCATAACTACAGGTATGATTTACCAATAAATCTACTTGAACGTAGCATGTATTTTGGGCCTGCCAGCCATTACGGTTAAACGGTTCAGGAGCGGTATGCAGAAAACAATATCCACAATGTATAATAGGGTTCAAAAGTCACCACTTGTGGCTGAACACCCATTTTAAATCTTATTAATTTGAACTTATATTTCAATAAATATGTTTAAAAAAAAACAAAAAAAAACATCCACCTTGTACCAAAGGACTGCAATCCTGAAAACACCCTTGAACTTCGTCTAAAGGAAAAGTATTGGGCCACTATGTACTGAAGCAGTGATTGCAAGAAGACAATAGGTTTAAAATTAACCATTTTAATCATTATTAGACGAAATTGAACCAACACCGCCGATGTATCACTGACTGACGTGATTTAATTAGTTTAAAAGACATATTTTTTATTATTTCCGCGTTCATAAGGAATTTGTGCCGAAATTTCTAGAAATTTAATGAATCCGTGAAGGAAAAATGATAAAATTCTAGGAATTGATCGATGGAATATTCTGATGTCGTTATTTATAAAATTCTTTAAACTTCAACTATTCTCAATAAAATATGATCAGTGTCTAACGAAAAACACAGATTCAAAAATTGACATGCGAATGCAATTCTGTAATGAAAAAGGCGAAAATGTTACCGCAGAGATGGTCGAGTCCCGTAGCTTGTTTTTCCAACTAAACTTTCCTGCATTTTTCATATGCAAACACACGAAGAGATAGCCAATTGATTAGAAGAACCAAGCATGCTTTGCTGACAAAAACAAAATCTCGAATTAGTGTCGTTGGCAAAGTAGAAATGGTAAAAAATAGACTTGTGATCAATGCAGCGTTGAAATTGTTTCTGTAGAAATGTTGAAATTGTTTCTGTAGAAATGTTGAAATTGTTTCTGTAGAAATAGGACTGCAAGTGAATGCCGTGCACGGAACCATCCGCGATCCCATTTCAACCAGAATATTAGTTGATTTTCTGAATTGGATTGGTTAAAATTTGGTACAACTAATCGATTGTTGTTTTAACTAAACTGTCATTTTTGTTTTTCGATTAGTAGAAACGATGGTTAAAACAACTAATTTAATTGGTTGAAAAAAAATGCTGTCAATTAGTGAGGACACATACCTTTCAATTTCAACAAATATTTTAGTTGAAATAACTGGCCTTGTTATTGAAACAAAATTCTGTTAGTTGAAAAACAAATTGGTTTTAGTTGTTTTCGACATTCCAATTAATTGAATCAACTCGAACAATGTTATTGATTTGCGATACTAATCAAAATATACTTACTGATATACGTCATGATCTATTTCAAATAAGTATCGTTGTTCCAATATAAACAGTATTTAATATTGACAAGTAATATCATTAGTTATTAACAGGGCTGGGAAAACCACCGATCACTGCTGATCTTAAGATGACTGATCTCGCACATTAAAAATCACTACTGATTTCATCACAAGTGATCTTAACCAAGGAATAAATCATCGTTACGAAATCACAACTGATCTGGTCTATGAGTGATTTTGTTTTTTGTACGATTTTTGTAACACCAAATCAGTAAACGTTTTCTAATTTGTCTCCAAACCTTTTTCAGCTCAAACTAGATTAACTTTATCGCAACACCGCTGTTCGATAAACACTTGTCATGGAATCATAATTTTCTTCAAATCGAACGAACACAATTTTCCCAAACGCTTTAACCATCGATGTTGTTTTCATTGACATTTTGTAGCGACGCGAACAGATTTCAACTAAAGAATGTTGATTTTCCATTGCGATTATTGTTTTGCTTTCAGCTGTATTCGGCATTTGACAGCATTCAAAACAACACATTTTTTAACTACTTGAATATACGCAAGTCAAAAACCATATTGGTTGAATCAAAAAGAAATTAGTTGAATCAACTATCGCAAAAATAAAAAACTGCGATATCGCAATTTTATGATCGGAGGGTTCTCCGTGTGGTGACCAAGTACAGCAAAACATACTAAGATTTTCTAATTACTTGGGTTATCTCTTTTTGTGTTTTCCTATCCAGGGTAGTTCAATTGGTAATACAATTTCCCTGGTTTGGAGAGCTGCGGATTCGAGTCCCGTCTCTGCGGTAAAATTGTAGGGTCACATTAATTGTGTGGACTTTGCGTCTGCTTAGCGGTTCAAATTGAACTGTTAGCCGGAGATGGCGGTTCAATTTGAACTGCTTTAAGCACTGATTAGCCGAAGGCGAAACGCGAAGAAATCGAAAATTGTACCGGTTTTCATTACATAATCGCATTCGCATACAAATTATCCCATATGTTTTCTCCGTTAGATACCGATCATATTTAAACTAACTCAAGACGGGTCTACGTCTTACCAAAACTAAAACACAAATCATTATTCTCAATTTTTTTACTTGAACTTTACAAACTTTAACTTTCACAAACTGCTCCACATATCTGCTTCAGATCCCAATAAAATATTTGTCAATTAGCATTAGAAACTGAACTGGCAGCACAGTGATTGCGAATGATTATTGTGTTCATTCCGGTGGTTTATCGATGTTTGGACGAGTGCCTGAAAGCGCATGCTTGTATTTTAACATAACTCGGGCGACGTTTTCTTGCCGGTAAATTCATTGCTCGTACTGCTCTTATAATTCACCTGTAGGACATTCACCCTTTTAAATATAGCTCACACGTTTCTCTTTCCTTATCCGTAGCTATGTGGTATGAACGGGATGGCATTAGTTGAAATCTACCGGATGTCAGGTTTTATTTGCATCAAAACAGCTGACAATAGCAACTAATAATGGTGGTTATGCATTCAACACACTGAAAGGAAAAGCGGAAAATAAGAGTGAAACGGAAAACAGCTGAGCGCACGTGGCGAGCCCATTTTCAGTTATCCCACAACAGCAGCCGTTCTGTGCTCTCTGAGTAAGTAAGTTAGCAAGTGAGGATAAATCGGAAGCAGTGAATCGAGTTGAGAAAATCGTTCGACTCCCCATTTGTTTCTCTTCCTATCGAGATTCTTTGTTTGTCGAAGAAAAAATCTTGGCTCTCGTGACATGGCAATTCTGGATTTTCTGTTATTTCACTCATTTAATGGATTTTTCTTAACCGTCTTGGCACAAGCTTGTGGGAATGGTGTGAGCAACAAACGTCGACAGACGAAAAACACGATATTCTTGCTGGTGTGAGGCAAAATGACGATTTTCTTGGTGGTCTTTATTTTTCGAAAAGTTAAACAAACATTGACCACACGGATCTAATTAGTTCCGTTTGTCCGCATTGCCTTTGTCGAGCATGTGTTTCTCGATGGCAGGTTTGCTTGTCACTCTGACGTCAATTGGTTGAGTTTGGTCCTATAAAATTCGACAAAGCTGTAGTTAATTTATTGAATATTAGAAAATTGCGTCGTTTTTCAGCTTAACCACTAGCAAAGAAAAAAGACATATTTTCCATGTAAATTTGATCGGTGATCTACTGTAGTTCCACTAGCAGAATGTATTGGGCATCAACTCTTCGAAGCGTACACACGGATAAAAATCAATTGCCGGTATCATGATTAAAAATCATGAAATCATGAATAATGTCTATTATGAATAATAAGTCATGATTAAATGAGCAAAATGATCGATATCATGAACAATAACACATCTTCCATGAAAATTGATGATATCAATCATTTTGCTCAAATTTCATGAGAAGACATAGTTCATGATTCAAAAATCATGGTATCGGCAATAAATTTTTATCTGTGTATGAATTTATGATTAGGTACTATTTCTGAATAAAATACTACGAGTACCACTACCTACTTGCTTTCATAGGGCACTTATTAGCCAGTTGTACGTTCGAGCCCCGACCAGAAGGATTCTTACTATGTAATGATTCTGTACGCTGAGAATCGGCTGCGAAGGCCAAATTCCACAGAAGGAATGTATAACATAGACTTTGCGTCAATAGAAATATTTGTAGTGACGAACTGTAAAATTCCTGAAGCACATTAAAATATTACTTAACGGATCCTATTTTTTCTTATTTTCGAACTTAAAAATCAAAACAGTGAGAGACATAGTGTAATTCAACCCAAACATGTTCATATAGAATGTTAAGCAACGAATAATGAGATGAAAATTTTAAACTGATGCGTTTGTTTAATAGAAAAGAAATGTGTACATGGCTATGTTTATCCATAAATATTTGAATGTCAGAATTCCGATCAAACGTGAATAGACAAAAATATAGAGCGACAATAAATACACTCAAGCAACACGTGATCAAGCCGAACTACTTGACCTATTAATATAAATTTTCGGACTATTAAATTAATTAATTTTGGACTATGATATTGACAGCTATTACTAACTAGTGATTAACTGATGATTGCTTAAATTGTTATACAATTTATCTTGGGTTTGAAAACACTACTTAGTAAAGAATCACAATAATACATACTAATTTCCCGCATTTTCTATAATTTTTGAAAAATTTGTGCGGGAGTAAAAATTTGTCGTGTTCGACGCGTAGTAGGCATGCTATCGTTCTGGGTCGTCGAGGCGCCAGCGATCCGGAAGCTAAGCTTCAATCGGAATCGCCGGACCGACCTCGATATCCTCCTGGTCGATCCCCTGTAGCGAAACGAGTGGCTCAAAATCGAGAGATAAATGGCCCAAAAGTAGGAGAGAACGACGCAGACGCCCCAAGTAACAATTTTTGTTACGCTAGCTTGTTTGTGACTAGTTTGCGACCGGATATTTGAGTGATTGTTACTAACATCTAACCACTTGCATGACTCAAAAAGAGCAGTTTCTACTAGTTGTTAAGTCGGCTAAAACTATGTTGTCGTTACGTTGTAATACCATACTGAAATAACTTATCTTTTCATAACTTGAAAATAACTTGTTTTCAAGTACACTAGTTGAAACTTAGTCAGCATCGACATTATAAACATTGAAAGAATCCAGAATACTTTTCTATCATCAATAAAAAAGCAGAAGAGTACTTTAAGTCACAAACTTGATACAAGGTACAAATTTCACAACGATCCAAAAACTGTCGAGCGGAATTCAATTTTACTTAACTGTTTTTATGCGCCTTCAATCAAAATCTGTTCATAAAGATTTAAAAAATAAACAACAAGATAACCCTATGTTCAGAATGCTCAAAATTATTCCGAGTAGAGTGATTTCTCATCATTTCAAATTCATATATCATGAGAACTATAATATTATCACAATCGATGTTCAATCCCTATATTATTTTCTTCGTGTTTATGACAGTGCATAGAACAAAAATGACTATTCTGCCTTTCACTATTTTCGGCAAAAAGTTTGAAGTTTTGAAAAAAGTAATATCCTGGTTTTATTTACGTTTCATACACTTCTTGAGACTCCATATTGTGTTAGCCATATTCAAGCCAACAAAGGTTGTTTTGTTTGCATTTTAGTTGCCATAATGTTGGGAAAACTTACCGATAACTATCTGAATTAATGAAGAAATTATATGTTATAATCTTATATTATCTAAGTTATTGCTGTATCAATTCACAGTAACGATTCACATATACGTTAACGTATTTATAATGGTTTCGCAACGGAAAATAAACCTTTTTTCAACTAGTAGCTTAAAACATGGCTGTGATTAAAGATATGTTAGAATCAAGTAACGATAACTTACAAATGATAGTTAGTTCAATGTTCACGTTATAAAGAAACACTGCTGTCACCTTGTTTTTCGTGCTAAGCGGTATCAAAACTAGTTATGGGTTGCTACTATAAATAAACTTATTTTCAACTAGTGGCTAGAAGCATTATTGTGATTGAAAATATGTTTGGATTAAGTAACGATAGCTTATAAATTATATTTAATTCAATATGTCACAAAGATGTTATGATTGGAAACCTAAATAACTATTTCGTAACAAGTTATGTTATGATGAAACAATGCTGTCACCATGTTTTAACCAGTATAACATAAAACACATATTCGTGCTCTTGTTGCAACATAGTTTGGACTTTGTCGTATCAGAACTAGTTGCGGATTGCTACTTGGGGTCCATGACGATGCATAAGTCCGGGAAGGGTGCTTTGAGCACCGATAGCCTTCCACCAGGAAGTAATACCTAACGGTAGTTCCGGGGAGGTAGGGTTGGGGATTCAAGGTGTTTTAGTGGGTAGTTCCAATTATACAGTGGTAGTCCTGTGTAGAGTCCCACACTCTGTGCGTGAATGCTTTTCACCTTATAAAAAAAGGAAAACAAAAAGAACAGAGCCGTTAGGTTATCTACAGGGTCCGTCATGTAACTTTTTTTTTATTAAACATGCAATAAAACACAAACGGTTCATCCGATTTCAAAATTTATTTTTTCATATTAAAGTTAATCCTTCCAATTAATTGTGGGATATAATTTCATTCAAATGGCTGCCTCGACTGGCCTTGTAGTACGCCATACGGTCGGTCCAGTTTTTTAGTACATTTTCGATTGCATGCAGCTTTATTTCAGCTATGGCTGCACGAATGTTGTCCTTCAAAGCTTAAATTGTCTCTGGCTTGTCCACATAACACTTATCTTTGACAGCCCCCCAAAGATAATAGTCTAACGGCGTCAAATCACAGCTCCGAAGAGCCCAAACGACATCCGAATTTCGACTGATAATTCGAGCTTCGAATACTGTGCGCAGGAGATCGATCGTAGCGTTGTGTGGCACGAAGCGCCGTCTTGTCGGAACCAAATGGTGTCCAAGTCTTCCTCTTCAGATAACGGGAAGAACCATGGCGCGGTAGCGCTAGCCATTGACCGTGGCGGCGGCTCCTGCCTCATTTTCGAAGAAAAATGGCCCAATGATTCCTCCAGACCAAAATCCGCACCAAACCGTCACCCTCTGAGGATGCATTGGCGTCTCCATGATAACGTGCGGGTTTTCCGTCCCCCAGATGCGACAATTTTGCTTATAAACATACCCGCTTATAAACATAGATGAAAATGTGCCTCATCCGAGAAGATGATTTTTTGGCAAAAATCGGCGTCTTCTTCAAGCAACATTACCATGATTTTCAAAGTAAAACTGCACTATTTTCACGTGTTCCTCAAGCATATACACAACCATTTTCGTTCAGCGGAAGGATTAAACTAAGTTTCAGTCAAATCAGAAGTGACATTAAGGTTACCAATGTCGAAATAACCGCTAGTTCAATGTATACAGAAACTTATTTCGATTTTAAATGATTTGTTTTGTATGTCGTTTTCGCTTGAGAAAACTGAAAGTGTCCCAGGGTTGTTTCATCAAATAAACACTGTTTACGAAATTGTATTGGCTTCGCACTTAGCAACGGGGATTTGAGCAAACCTGATATGAAAACTAGGTTTGAAACTGACTCGATTTTGAGTTCAACAACGTTTAAATTAGTTTTGAAGTTTCAAACAAACGGTTTGACAGCAGTTTGGGTGGTGCATCAAGCGAAAACGACATTAGTTAGCCGTCTTGAGTTAGTTTTTAATTTGATCAGCATCTAACGGAAAAATAATATTGAAAACCGTGAAAATGTTACCGCAGTGACGAAATAAGAACCTGTTTGCTCCTAACCGGGAAAATTGGCTTCGCCCATTAATTGATCGTTCGTTATATTTTAAATGGACCAACTATATTCTTAAACAAAATAGAAAGTTAAAAGTCATGATGAATTTTCTACGTTGCGCGTTTCCGCGAATTTCAATATATTTTGGCTTATGTTAAACATTATAATTTGATTAAAATGTAAAGCCTTTTATATTAGTATGAAAAGAAAGAATTTCGGGTAGATACTCAAAAACTTTGCTATACCACTTCTGAACATTTTTCGATGTACTTTCCTTTTTTTTTATTTAATAACTATAAGATGCCTAGGGGGGAATTTTTTTAATTACTTAAAATTAGAGTAATTTCTTCAATTTCGATCTGATTTCGAGGTGATCAGATTTGGAAGATCCAGTCTCCAACTAGTCATCGGCAGCGGTTGGTCGGTTGGAACTTGTATGCTGAATTAACCTGGCGACGTTGGTAAATATCGATGGTGGCCGACTTCTTCGTGTGGGTCCGAGGGAAACACCCCCGGGCAAAGAGAACCAGGCGGGTGGCCCGCATGTTGATAATCGACTGGTGCGGCACTGCGTAGTGGTGAATTTTGCGGGAAAGAAGGAGTGAAAGAAAGAGAAATAAATGTTACTGGAAAAAGGGGTAAGAAAACGAAAATACTTAGGTCAGCGAAAAGATCTAATTAGATGTATCTTCATTTGGTTGACAAACTCAAGTATGTTTACTATCGGTCCTCATGCTGATCAGTAACATATTAAAACGGAATAAGAATATGATCACAAAAAATAATAGCAGCCTGTACAATGACTAAAATGAAGATCAAAAACACGCATCGCAGTAGTTTATATTAGTTCAGAGAATTTATGTGGTTGCTTCAAATACAAACTATATAACTCAGAACAGTATTATTCGTAATCCAATCACCTATTAAATTACTTGCTGTGATAAAAGGAATTTTTTTATCTTTTTCACGACATCGTTGCTTAATGACAAACCAGCCAACATCTCAGGACGAAAACCCAATCATACATGGGAATGGAGGAGTAGTGTGTTATCACTGATCGGTTCATAGGTTGTTGAATCTAAAATGCAATACCACTAATAGCTATGAAAATGAAAGAGACGTTGCACATCGCAATAATTATTAACCGATTTTAAGATTGAAGATAATCGTTTCGGTTATTGTACATAGTTGTCGTACTTAAAGTGTAAATAATCACGCGTGAAATGAAACTGTGAGCTGTTAGTTCTGGTCTAATTGTTTGCTCAAGATGATTCCACCTTTAGAAAAGTTGTCTGATCAATAAGGTTTTATTTATTTAATCGAAATAATGACTTTAGTAATAATTTGTTCGAAAAATTCTGTAATCGCAATAAGTATGCTGGAGCAATGGTTAGAGCGCAGCATTCGCAACCTCTCCATTATTAGCATGTGGTATCCCCCCGGCCATTCATGGATCCTAGGACACTTAACCTCTACAGTGAATGATAAATAATTAAAATTCATTTCCACTGGCGAGTCGCTTGCGTAAAATGTTATTGATTTATTTCTTGGATAAATCTCTATTTTTATTTTTCACTGCGGATCACAACGTACTCACGCATCACTTATTCATTGACTTCAAGGCGGCATTCGGCACAATCGATCGAGATCAGCTATGGAAGATTATGAACGAATGCGGCTTTTCGGATAAACTGACGCGATTGGTCAAAGCAACGATGCATAGAGTGATGTGGTACGTCCGAGTATCTGGGACGCTCTCGAGTCCCTCCGAATCTTGCAGTGGGCTATGGCAAGATGATGGACTCTCCTGCATCTTGTTCAATATTGCTTTGAAAGATGTGATTCGAAGAGCGAGGAACGATACGAGAATCTTGAAACTTTTCATTTGAATCTTAGATGATTCTCAGATTTCAAATATTGGTCACACACGTATTTGCTGATCTCGACGAACTGATTCGAGTATTCGTGTTATGTTCTTCCAACAAGTAGTTTAAAACAATATAATTATGGAATTGCTTTCAACTCGAAAATCTCTTACCATCATCTGGTTTACATATGCCGTATTCGAACGACTATGTTGCCAAAAACGAACCGTGCTAAAATCGGTCCGAGGCAAAATGTCATGAAAAAGGATGCTGTACACAGTATTTTTTATGCTTAGAAACAATTGTATACAAAAGTATTAAAAAAAATCGTGTTTCACGTTTCTCCCAAGCATTGCTTTGTCATACAGCGCTCAAAACTCCTACTGCTGGAATAGGGGGAAAAGTCGCTTACACAAAAATGTCGATATCTCTGTTGAAAATAAACGGATTTTAACAATCTATGGCTTGTAGGATAGCTATTACCGTGCGGAATCTAAGTCTGGAAACATATTCTGTTTTCAAGGTTAAGTGTGACAGATACTGTTAAAAAACTGACAATTTTGACATAAAACTTCGTATAACTCAAAAAGTAAACAACCGATCTCAAAACCATTCAATAGCGTTCAGGGTGACGAGGAGACCTTTCATTGGCGACTAGTTTGATCAAAATCGGTCCAGCCATCTCTGAGACCTCTTAGTTGACAACACACATACAGACAGACACACACACATACACACACACAGACATTTGCTCAGTTCGTCGAGCTGAATCGATTGGAATATGTGAATGAAATGAAATCTAACGAGGATTAAAAAAACCGTCTAATGACTCATTTTCTACAAAAAGTACACATTAACAAATAATATTCTAAAAGTTTAGAGTATTCTTGGTAGCCGGCTACCCAGCGCAAAGGCATATAACAACATTAGAGATATTTACTAATAAACTGCTCTATACTGTAATGCGTATGGAGATGCAGAGGATTCCTCAGTTTCTAGTAGCAAATCCACTGTATCGAAATACCAATCCTTCCTTTCTCAAGAAAGTGTGCATTCGAACGTGGCCGGCGTCGGTATTGATCAGTATGTAGGGATCAATGTAGTTTGCTCAATGAGAAACCATAGGTTATTCCTTAGCATGTTATTTCGAATGAACACTGTGCAATCACTACTGGTCGTGATCAATACTGGAGGAGATGCTAATGCTAATACTAATTCACAGATTTTGATTTACAACAATTTCAAGATGCAAACAACGGGCTGGGATCAACTAGGAGATTGATAGATTGATTGATATTATCTATCTCCGGACAGTACCAGCCTAGATGCCGTGTGGAATCCGGCGGAAAAAATGAGCCAAGAATAGATCCACTGGGTTCCTGCTTCCATGTCGTAAAAGGCGACAATTGCAGGAGTTCCTTTTTCCTTTCAGTTATTAGATATTTTCAATGTTTCACTTCTGATTGCGTTATTTTACTGAATTAACTCTTCAATCAACAATTTGCGACTAGCTTTGGATAGAAGTTTAATTTGATATGCTTTCCTCTTCTATGTTATTGCTTGGCTTTCAAGATTATAAATTGAATGATAAAAATTAACTATTGCGCAAATTCGTTAATATTACAAAGATAATAACAGAGATAACATATATCGGTATATTGTATGAATAGTAAAAAAATCTTTTTTGTTTGATGAATTAATAATTTTCTCTTGGTAGCCGGCAGCTCAGATCAACCGATATAACCAATATATAATTTCAATAAATAATTAAAATAATAAAGCGGAAATAATAAGATATCAAGTCGCGTGTGAAATCTGTTGACCTTTGTTTGGTGATTTAAAATGATTTTATAAAAAAAATTAGAATATGTCACTACAATGAATCAACTATTTTGTCTAAATACTAATCATTCGTTTATTTTGTAGCAGGTATTTCCATTTAGAAAAAAATAGGAAAGGGGTGGTCGCTCAAACTCAACAATTCCAAGATGCAAACAAAGGGTTCATCATACTGAAAACGTGTGCGAAGTTTCATCCGAATTGGAGTATGAGAAGCTTCTGATTTTTGGAAAACCAACTAGCAGATATTTGTAAAAATGACTTTGCATATCTGTAGCCTAGTCAAGCTTTTCCGTCCCAAGTTTATAGTTGATTTCTTTCTAAAAGCGATTTTAAAATTTAATATCACTCGCTTGTCTTAGGATAGAAATACTTTGCATGACATCCTTCGAACAGCATTTTGTTATTTTTTCGTTGAAAAATATTGAGAAATAATTCACTGAAGAGGTATTTTTGAGAACGTTTCTTAAATATTATCATTTGAGGTGTCTATTGTATCTCAGCGAAGACTAATCAGAAGTGAACAAATCAAGACAGCATAGATAGTGTAGAAGTTTCTCTAGACCCCAACGTTTCTGGTTGATTTTTTTAAAATTTTTGAATTTTTAGTGGTTGTTCAAAGTGAAAACTATGATTTTTCATGAAAAAATCCGCCATTTTGTTGCTGTAAAACATCCCCAAAGTAACAAACAACCAGAAGGAAAATGTTGGGGTCTGGTTTTTTATATGCAGAAAGTGTGTTTAGAATTTGGAAAGAATTGGTTCAGTAGTTTTTGAATGACGATGGACACGGACTTTCAAAACCTGCTTTTGAGAAAAACGCGTTCAAAGTATTTTGTCTATAAAATCAATGGAAATAATTTATTACTCAAGGGAGCTCGTAAGGTCTAACATTTTCAAAAAGTATATTTTTTCGTTTATAATTTGTTATAATGAAACATTTCAAGAATGTTTTGTCAAGTTTTTAAGTCAATCGAAGCAGAAATCTTGGGCCTGTGCGTCGAGCTCTTACTTCTTCGCAGTATGAGATAAGCAAAGTTAAAAGTCCATAACTTGCTGAGTTTTGTTTCAATAGGCTTGAAAATTTCACAGAATATTCTTGAAATGTTTTACTATGAGAAAATACAAAAAACATAATAAATGATTTTTAAAAGTGTTTGACTCTACCCGCCCCTTAAGTCACCCTACGTGGGTATGATACATTGGTATTGGTTTTATAAACCAGTTAAAGAATGTTCGAGTCTCGGCATGATAGGATTCTTATGTCGATATTCATTGATTCCACTCGCTCGATGCCAGTGATTTGCCCTGAAAGTCGATCAATGAAACGGTTTTGTAAAGTTTGGTTTACACGCTGCTCGGAAAAGAAAACGGATGCAAAATAGTTGCCCGCGAATTGCCCCGAAAGTGCATATTTCTCGTGCGGTACAAATCAATGAAACACAGTGCATCTGTTTTGATTGCTCGACTGCACGAAAAGTGTCCAAAAGGTATGGTCAAATTCCACAAAAGTAATGTTATACTAATACTTTATACTCTTTTAATATTACAAAATGGAATGAAAAGAATACATGCTTGCTTTGAAATACATTCATGTTTTATGTTTGCAAAATATATTACTTGATTTAAATTTTAGTATTTTAAGACAATCAGTAAGTACAGCATTACCATTTTTGACTCTCACAAATTGTCTCCAATTTCTTAGTTAATCAAAATAATTACCATCAATTTAATTAAATTAAATTACTCTCAATCGAATTAACGTCCTGATGCTATTTCTTTTGTTTTATGTGGCAACTAAAACGAAAACGAAGTAGCGCGCCAGAGTTTCTTTTGGTATTGGAGCATAATATACGGAGCAGGGACTTTTTTCTGTTATTTACCAAAGCTGTGAGCAAAGTTTTAAGTCGACAGCAAAATGGATGTCTGTTAGTTGAGTGTTCACTTCATGAAATAAATGCAATAGTAACATGAATGTGCAGTATATCGTTGAATATCGCGCACTCAGACCCTAAATGTATTTTTGTCACAAACTCATTCGTGTCAAATGAACACATTTCTGGAAGGTGAACCGCGAAAAAGTAAATCCCTAGATTGCCGGAGTCAGATATCGCACAGAACACAATTTTGATTTTCGTATTTAATGTGCATGCTACGCAATTTTAGCTTGCAGCGACAGTAACGGAAGGCATTGAGATCTCAAATTATTTACATACACAGTGTTTCCGATGTTGCTTCTGGAAGGTTCGTTTATTGACGGCTTCCTACGACCGGAGTTAAACTGTTCCGTTTCCTATTCATATTCCTATCAAGCGTTGGCCCAGCCCGGCTGCAAGAGTTGGGCTCATTTGTGGGATTAGGGACTTCATTTGGGAACGGATTATGGTGGCTCTGGTTCATAAATAGAGATAGCGCGAATGCGAGTTTCACACGTGAGTCTGCTCAGGTTGCCACTGCCATCCTTGTGTTTGCAAGTTTGTAGAGAAGTTGGTAGGGGAAGATGAACGGTTGCCGGCAGTATTCGGTTGCCGGCACCCACCGTAACTTTTGACAGAAAGTAGGTAGCGTCATTCCGACAAATGTCATGTGTGTGTAATAGCAGAACGTTATTTTTGTGCCGAACACCAAAGCAAACAGACGCTTGTACTTTTTGCTTAAAACAAATTTCAATTGCGTGAATATCAATACAAAATTTTTTTATTACTTTTTTTATAGTATCATAAATTGAATAGCATCAATCGGAAAGGTGAGTGGATTGAATATATATGAGGTGAAATCGATCTATTTCGTGATTTAGTACCGGATGCCATTAAAATTTACACAACTGAAGTTTTTTTTTAATAATTTTCAAAACGTCTACCGATTTCGGCTACCGGCACCCCAAGGTGTTCAGTTACCGGTATCCCATTTTTATCGACAAATCGCTAAAAATTGTCAGTGATATGCAGAGTTGCCAAGTCTGCAAATTTGACTGTAAATAATCAAATTTCTTAGTTAACGTGTGAACATTTTTTCGTCTATGGACTTTTTACAGACTTTTGAAACTTCGATTGTTTGCAGACATTTGTCAGAAATTACAGACTTTTGAAAATTGGCGCGATCTTTCCGTTTTTGCTAACTAAACTTATTGTATTACCTGGCATCTCGGGTGATATGCAACACGTGGACAACTTGACGACTTGAATACATCCGTCATATAAGTAAAAACTTTGGTTCTCTGGTTCTGTTAGCCACGACGACTTCAAACAAATCGTCTAAGTCAAGGAAAATAAACTTTAACGCACTGATTAATGCCATTAAACGTTGCTTAGTGGATAAGAACCCAATAAATTCGACTGCAGCAACGTATTCAATCCCACAAAGCCGGTGGAAGACCGACCTAATCAACACCAAAGGTGTCACAAATCATTGGCCAAGAGAGCCAAGGCGAAGTCACCATCAGACAAGAAAGAGTTTTGTCCAAAATGCCTCCGAAAAGAAAAAAAATCTTTTTTTCTTTAAATAATTGAATAACAGTTTTTACTTATATTTTTTCATTTTAAGCGAAATTTCTTAAGGTGCCGGTAACCGTAACTTTTTTTGAAATGGTCAAAATTTATCACTTTACTAAATTTTTAAGTTTTTTCGATCGACTGAATCAACTTAGTTTTTTGTTCAGCTGTTAGCTAGGGACTTTGGCTTTCCATTGATGTATAGATGTCTGCATAATGTGCACTTAGTCAGGAGTTATAAGCTTGAAAGAAAAGGGTGCCGGTAACCGAACACTCTCTCTTACTAAGGTGACTTTTGTTGCCCTGCTATGCAGTTGGGGATTTGCCGAAATGAGATGTGAAACTGTATTGGTGCACTAGGGTCCGAATGGTTTATCAGGTGCTATATAGTGTATGTTAATTTTCGACTTATTTTGATTTAAGTTTTGTAAAAGAAGCAATACGAGGTTTCTAATTGATTTGTATTTTATATGATATTTTTTCATAAATTGATAAATGTTTTCCATGTTGTACGGAAGCTGCTATGTATTGTATAGGTTGTTCGACTGTTAAATATATATTACTGGGTTTTAAAAGAATATTTTTAAAGCCGCAACTGATTGTCAGTCACATGGAAGGAAAACTAAATTTTGAAAAAAACATCTATCTAACGCATCCTAGTGTGTCTATGTTGGCATTAGGGCAATGGAACGTGGGTGCTTTAACTTCTGCGCATATAACAGATATAGAAGAAGATATAGAAAACAATTTTGAGTGCTATAATCCATCTGGTATCCATTAGCAAAAATTCGATCAAATTTTTCAGAATCTTTCAAATTTTTCAGAAACGGCTAGACCAATTTTCACAAACATAGATTTAATTGAAAAGTGTTATGTTTCCGTAATTTAATGTAGAACTTGATGCCAGAATTACAGGGAGAAGTGTGTATTAAATTGCCACCCGTCATTTAGAGTGGTAATACAAAAACCACCAAATTTGTCTAAATCTGACTCAACATTTTTTCAATTCGTAGGTTATGCTAGTGCTGGTAAAAACACGATTTCAGCTATACCGATTCCCAGTTCCCGGTACCGGAAGTATCGAAAATAGTGGTAAAAAACTCAAAAGTGAAGCTCTCTTCATTTTCTCAGAGACGGCTGAGTAGATTTTCACAAAGTTAGACTCAACTGAAAAGTTTTTGCAGTCTCATAGACTGCTAGTCACCCTCATTCTTGTTTACGGCCGTATACGATACGTTCGAAGATATGTATTCGTATTACCTGTAACATTCGAATCAATGGCACTATGGAACTTCGTACATGCATAAGAACATCGCCAAACGTACTTTAAACCATTAGTTCTGGTACAGACCTAATATGTGATGGAAAATATTTGATAGCATTTGTTATTTAATTTGTTTTTTTGCTGATTTTGTATCATCTCGCTTGTTTATGTCCGTATCGACTGTTCGACGAACACACACTTTCGAACGGGAGTGGGTCATTTCACCGAAAGCGGCACAAAGCTGTCGAGGCGACACCAGCTGAGTTGGCCGCCGGCCTACCGTCGGAGGCGGTGAACTCTTGTATACAAACCTATAACCGCCTCGTTTGCCGGTCTACTCATAGTTGGGTTTCTTTGCTTCAGTTAGGTCCGAACGAGCGGTAGCGAGGTCGGATAGCATACGAACAAAACGATGTTGCGAAGCCGCATTAGATATTTTTCATCCGCACTTATTTATCGGAAAATCCCACAAACAATTGCCTGATAGCTACACTAATAAAGTCAACAAGTTATTTTGGGAATCCCGTTCAGAGGATCATGATAAACCTACAAAAAATATGCAAGTCTCTGGATCATATCAGAAGCAGAGCTGATAAAAGTCATTTTCATTAACTCAAAATAGTCGAAAATGACGAGAAACTACTGTCACTCTCAGCATCGCTTGCAAACTATGAGAACGAAATCCATGTCCAGTCAATGACATAAGCGAAAGAGTAGTTTCAAAATTACGATTTTTTTTTCATTTGCCTTTCAGTGTCATTTGCAGTGTTCAGTGAAAATCCTATAGTATGCAGTGTCGATATTCAACTGAAGCTGTGAGAATCGAAAATGACAGAAAAAGGTTTCACAATAACTTTTACCTGTTGGTGATCGAATTTGTAGTAGTTTTGGATTCCAAAGAGGTTCTGCGATGTAATTACTTCGATTTGTCATATATAGTCACTATTTATAGCCAAGCGATTTTCAATACATCGATGAAAGAATGAGAATTGAAATTCGGCTGATGCTCCCTGAAGACGTTAGTTTGGTTTCGTCTTGTCACAGAGGAAAGAGTGACGTTGGCAATTATTCTCTCTCATTTTTACAATGAGAAACGAAAATGCTTCGTCTCTCTTCGTTTGTTCTGGTGTCGGTCATTTACGGATGAGATCAAAAGTACGATTGTAGGCCAACAAAACGGGAGTAAACATAATCATTTTTTATTTGACTTTTTTATCAATTCCAATTACGATATTTTTTATTTGTCTTTTTATCAATTCCAATTACGATATTAAGACTAATGACGAATTCGACGAAATGACTTTTGGCGAAATGGCTTTCGGCGAAATGACTTTCGGGGAAATGACTCTTTCGGCGAAATGGCATTCGGTGAAATGACCTTTATCCCTTTCGAACGAATGCGAACAATTCATTCTTGTTTTCACTTGAATCTGTACGAACCCGATTTCTGTGCAAAAGAAGGATCCGAATCGTAGGTAGTTTTTTTGGAAAGATTCCATGCATCTAAGACATGACGAATGTTACATAATATTGTTTTTTATTCAAGGACCTTTTTGAATTTGTCATTCAGGTCATAATAATAACATAATAATTAATTAAATATCGTACTCAAGATCAACTTTTACCAGTTGGTAAATAAAATTTTGAAATTATTTATCGCACAAAGTAAAAAAAGCATTGAAAATTGCAGTACGATCAGTAGTATCTGATAAAAATATGTTGCTTTTTTCTTGCAATTTTGTCATGTTTTTGGTAGTTTACATGTTTATTACATTGGTAAAATCATGCATTTAATATAAAATAAGGTAAGGGAGAGTGTTCGGTTTCCGGCACCCTTTTATTTTATGCACATTATGCGGACATCTATACATCAATCGAAATTTAAAGTCCCTAGCTAATAACTGATTAAAATACTAAGTTGGTTCCTTTGATTGAAAAAAAATTATTATCAATTTAGTAAAGTGATAAATTTTGGCCATTTCAAAAAAGGTGTTCGGTTACCACCGGCACCCCAAGAAAGTTCGGAAATATATAAGTAAAGAATGCAATTATTCAAAGAAAAAACGGAATTTAGTCTTTTCGGAGGCGTTTTGGACAAAAGTCTTCATTGTCTGATGGTGACTTCGCCTTGGCTCTCTTGGGCGATAATTTGGATGGTGGCACCATTGGTGTTGATTTGGCCGGTCTTCCACGTTTTTTTCTTAGTCGGAGCATCTGCTGTATGAGCAGCTAATTGTTTGGCCAAATCTTTGACTTGCTTTGTCTCGACAGCAGCCTGCATATCACTAACAATTTTTTCACGATTCGTCGAAAAAATGATCAGATTCTCGCGTTTAGTTTAAAAAAATGTTAAATTTTGTTACTATTATTTTCGGTTGTTGTTTTGACCGTTGTGGTTCAGCAATCGACGAAATGTATGGCCAAAGTTATTGTTGTTTCGTGCATCAACTAACAAGTCCTTCAAGGGAGGGTTCAAAAAGGGTTCAACAGTCCACAAAATGAATCGGAGACATCACTCTCCAAATCCCAAATTTAAATTCTCATTCCTAGTTATAAAAGCTTAGAACTTCATATGCTCACTAACGCCGCCTAACAGATAGCATGAGAAATATTTTATCAATCATATAACAGGTTGTAGCATTTTCAAAAACTTTTACAAAGAAACCGTCTTACTTAATCTGTATGATTTTGAGTCACTAGAAGTTTGAATATTTGATAGCAAGTAACTACAACTAAGCACCACCGAATGAAAGAATTTAATTAATTCCAATCACCGACCTTCTAAATCATCTTGTTTCAGAGATATATAGTAATCTGTCTTCTATCAGAAACTTTCGAACACTTTAGGACCGCTTGGCGAATGAATTCTTAACTAGCATGTTCTTCATAATGTAGACCTTGACATCCCGAACAATTTTCCTCAGAAAAAAAAGTTTTGAAGATTTCCGCTAGATCATATTCTAGCACACTAGCTTAATATAATACAGCGATTTTTCATTAATATTTGAAAAACTTAGAAAACTAGTTTGAAAACCCTATTTTCCAAATAATCAGATTTCCATGAATTATCTATGTTTAACCTATTTTATCTGGAGCAAGCAAATGAGTTGCCTAATGTTTGTTCCGAAATTAATCTTCACAAGTCTACACAAGAACTAGAAACTTGCTAAATCGGTCTGTGGACAGATGCGAGATACTCGTTCATTGTGCCGATTAGTCGAAATAAGTAATTTTTTTTTGAATCGAAATAACATATGATCTGTGATTGCTTATTGCCAGATTCCTGTTTCACATCCCCAGTTAGCCTATGTTTTAAAATACTTCATTCTAACGCGCTCGGTCTTCTAAGCCTCGAAATTCGTATTTCAAAGTGATTACATATTCGATTAAAGTGAGATCAAATTAATAACTCAATTTGATGTTATGATGTTCACATGCTGCAGCTTCTGGATACGAGAAAGACAAAGAGCACATTTTCATACTTATCAAATAGCCGCACTGCTATTCGTGATGGTTGCGGGACGGATGCGACGAAACGAGTGTACATCGGCTAAAACTACCTGCATACAGCTACGTGAATCAACACTGCTTGGCATATGATCTAAAACTCTCCGTTTACATACAGCTTAACGTCATAGTCCATAGCATTCGCAGATAGTTCTGAATCCAAATCACCTAGGTTCGAAACCAGCCTCTCTGTGGAGGTTGGTCTTTTGACGCTTTTCAATTTTTGCAAGTAATATCGCCTAAAGGTATACTATCCCGGGTCTTTTTTCCAATCTATTTTTTGCTATTGTGCTCGCAACTTGTTTGTTTTCAGTAATGTCCCTTTAAAGCAAATCAATAACTGATTATGCATTCCAGTTTTGTTTGCGTTGTTTGATAATAACTTCAAATTGAGAACAAGTCTCATGTTGATAGAATCTATATCTTATTTAGATTTCAGTTGGCATTCACTGTTAGCAAAAATAGTTTTCTGTTTGAAATCATCGGAATATCTTTTTGCTTTCAATTTTAAATTTTTTGCCACTTAAAACGACCAAAACAACAGCAAATTGAGTAATCGATAAATGCAAATATCACAACATCAAGATAAGTTTTCTATTTGATCTCACACTCTGCATGGGGATGTATACAAATACACTGCGAAATGTTGTCTCTTTGCATCGCGTCACCGAATAACAAAATTGACGCTTTTGGGGTATTGCTAATAAATTAATTATTAACAAAACACCATTGAACGACCAGTAGGTTACTATTTGGGCTAGTGTTTGTTCGAAATCTCTTGGATCTGGCGAGACTGTCAATGACGATCAATGGTGAAGGCTAAGGAAACTTCAAACTTCAACATCCCACACAGAAAAAACGTACGGCCTTTTTCTTATAGAAAGGTCATGCAACCACTGTGAAAGTTCGTCGAATTAGGTAATGTTTGTGTTAGCATGTGTGAAATACAGGCCCGGGGTGGTTCAAGGGAAGGTTCAATGGAGCGTTCAAAGGAATGGATCAAATGGGGGGTTGAGGATTTAAGGTAGGGAGGGGGGGTGATGGGTGGGGAAGGTGCAAAAATTTGAAAGAAAAGTTAAGTTATTTGCACTTCTATATAAGAAGTACTCTATTGTTCATGGAACTTACTGTTGCAAAATCTTCCATGGGGGAAGGGGGGGGGCTGGTCAAAAAATATTATTAGGTTTTCAACGAGATGGCTGAACTGATTTTCCCAAACTTAGGTTCAATGAAAGGTCTCATGGTAGCCGGGGTTAAATAGATAGATATAAAAAAGGTCTTATGGTCCCATAAGGAATTCTTGAATTTCATCCGGTTCAGGCTCCAGATTTCACCTGAGAATATGAGTGATATGAAAAAGGCACCACTAGGTTGATTAGAACAGTTTTTTTTTCACTTTGAATTTACGACATTGCTGTAAGGGAAGAGTGTGGAAGAAAAATCCTGAAATAACCTATCGGTGTTAGTATTAATTTCGTTTCAAGTTCAGGAAATTTGAAGAAAAAATTTTCAAGATGTTTTCATGGTTTTAAATTGTTATCTTAAAATGGTCCGTAGGAAACCTCAAAGAAAATGTAACCATTAGTGACACCAGTGCTCACCAAACCACATAAACGTGATGTAATATCAATAATTTAGTTCAGTAAAGACCCTTATCCGCCATTATTGGAGTCCCGAGCCATTACCAAATTGTAATCTAGGTAGCCGTCATAGGGCAATGAATGGAGCAACAAGCCAACTCCGAAGGCTGAACTCACCCCAGTGGAAAACCTTTCAGGAAATGAACAAACCGATGAGAATAAATTGCCCCCCGCACAATTACCAATGATAAATGATTTTTCGACCGTGTGCCGTCGGTTTCGATAAACCTGCAACTTACACCACTCACCGTCGTATGATGGCCGCTACGTACGTACATGAATACTTCCGTCATTCCCATTGGAACTGGTCCCCAGTAGCTATCGCTCATCTTTGCAATGGTGGACATATTGTAATCATAGTTACACGGGAAGTTTTATTGACAGGAACAGCATTTTCGTACGAAGGTTTCTGTGGAAATTGGTAGCTGGATCGGTTTCTGGTCGAAACCGTGGGGTATGAAGTGTGGAAGAAGGGGGGGTGGGACACTAGAACTGTTGGAAGGAGACGGTCGACGGTGACATTATTCGTACTTTTTTGTTCCGTTCGTCATCCTCCAAAACTTCTGATGCTGATAGCATTAAACTGTTCATTTCTTGGCAGGCTGGAGAATTTGTAAATGAAAAAATGAGGTAGGCTCGGAAAATCAATATGGCTCATTAGTGAAATTATATTCGTGTTCGTTGACAATAAACACAAATCATCAATGTTTTTGTTATTCCACCGGAGGTGATTTATGGGGTGTAGACGATTGCTATCGAAGTGAAATGTGTTTTTTTCTTCTGAAACACAGGGGTGCCAGCGTTCGACTGACGGAGTAGTTATTTGGAGATGCGCGAACCTGGAAATGGAGCAAGATTTTATAACGCTGAATGCGTATGTACGGTACATTCAGCCACTGTGCCCCAGCAGTCAGTCAGACCCAGGGGTGTCGTTGGGTGAACTTTTCGACATTCTCACTGGAACCATTCTTATTTTTTTATTGCGCTAGAAAGTGGTGACAGATGATTCGTTTTCCAGATAAAGGAACAGTTGATCAGAAGTTGGGTTGGGAAATACCATGGAAATTATGCATAGTATTCTATGAGAGGGGTTGAGATACGAATATCATTCAAATTTAATGGTAATAACTCATTCGAAACGTATACGTTTAAATCGTAATTGAGGATAAATATACTAGAACTTGTAGTGAAGCTTGGTCTCGGATTGTGCTCAGATAATAATTTTGATAATTGAGCAAACTATCGCAATGCTGATTTGTTTTCTAGACAAAACAATCTTGTACAAAGTAGAAACAAAGGCCGATTCAGTTGTTATTAATCGTGTGAACCACATTCCAGATTAGATGACTGCTGCATCTCGGTTCGCTACGAAAAAACGTCATCTATTGCTTTCGCTCACGTTGCTTGTTTACTTTTTCCGCTGCAGGGGAGCATCTCCTTTTCTCAGACAAACAAATTAACTCAAGATGCGTGTTGTTGGACAAGTGGAACATACGTGATTGTTCCGGTGGAACTCGGATGAACCTGATAGGAGACTGACGTGTTTAACAAAGCCTTCACAGCAGTTTGTTGATCTTTTGCCATGTTTCTGACTCAGAAAACTCAACCCTTTTTGTCGTTCTCTACTGGTCACTATGGTATTCAAAGTAACGGTTTTATCCCACACTGTATAATCGGGGCTGGATCTAACACGAAGAAGACTGGCCTTCATGCCCTCCAATGAAAACACTGCATTCATTTGGTTCGGAGTGTTGTGATATGCTGCTTCCTCGCACGAGTGTTTGTGTTTTGACGAATACGTAAAACGTTAACATGGGCGATGACATAAACAAAGTTCAAAATTGTATTACACATATAATATATATATATATATATATATATATATATATATATATATATATATATATATATATATATATATATATATATATATATATATATATATATATATATATATATATATATATATATATATATATATATGTATATATATATATATATATATATATATATATATATATATATATATATATATATATATATATATATATATATATATATATATATATATATATATATATATATATATACATATATATATATATATATATATATATATATATATATATATATATATATATATATATATATATATATATATATATATATATATATATACAATATAATATTGCTCACTAATTTTTCGTACAAGTTTGCTGACGATAAAAGTTTCATAACTTACATTGATGCTTTGGAAGTAGCGGTCCGAATGCCTGCATAATGGATTTCACTTTGTTTTGTCTGAGGTGGTTTATTCGCTTTCACAACTGTGAAGTGAACTTATGTTAAGTGAAGCCATGGTCAGTCCAAGACGGGTAGACTTACAGTAGTCCCATATTATTCAACCATTCGTCTTCTAAGCATTGTTATTTTCGAAGAGCGAACAGAACGAGTTGGGTTGATCTGACACTTACACGTATTTCTCGGGAAATTATCTATTATCTCTTCGAACCAGTGTATGGGTAAAACATCTCACTAAACATGCATGAATCTAACTTATGGATTATAGGGAAAGCGCGCAACAAGCTCGGGTCAAACATTCTGACGAAAATAAGTGTCCTTCTTGTGATGTGGACTGTTCCAATGCTCCCATACCTGTATATTTGGTTCATTTTATGAGCAAAGGAATATATAATATATAACATAATATAATATAATGTAATATAAAATAATATAAATTGTTCTGGAGATGACAATAAATCTCGAAATATCATGTAACATTTGGGACCAAAATAAAATTTTCGATTTCGGAACGTGCAACACAGACCCCATTGAGGTCATCAGCCTCTTCCCAGTAACTCCTATCATTTCACCACCCCGCGGAACCGACTGGGCTGCGAGCAACCTTAGGAAACATCGGGTAACCAACCCCGTTGGGAACTTTGGTCGTAGGCTATGCAAGCCTGAGGTTAGGTGCGGCTCACAACAGCGTATGTTTCCCAAGTTAGGGGCGGCTGATCGACGTCCGAGTGCCAGTGAAGGACTCCAAGCTCAACTGTGCACTATGGTCCTCCGGAAATTTAGGGGGTTGGTGTCCGACCCTGCGAGCCAGCCGTAAAAAACTATTGCAACGGAAAATCAGCAATAGAGTAATACGAATCGAGACTAATGGCAACGACCCCTGCGAAGAAAAAGTACTTGTGATTGGAAGCTCGGTACGTGGAACTGCCGATCTCTCAACTTCATCGGGAAAACCCGCATACTCGCCGATCTACTGAAGGACCGCGGGTTCGGCATTGTAGCGCTGCAGGAGGTATGTTGGACAGGATCTATGGTGCGAACGTTTAGAGGTGATCAAATCATCTACCAGAGCTGCGACTATACACGCGAGCTGGGAACAGCTTTTATCGTGATGGGTGATATGCAGAGGCGCGTGATCGGTTGGTGGCCGATCGACGAAAAAATGCGCAGGTTGAGGATCAAAGGCCGTTTCTTCAATTTTAGCATAATCAACGTGTACAGCACTCACTCCGGAAGCACCGATGATGACAAGGATGCATTTTACGCGCTGCTCGAACGTGAGTACGACTGTTGCCAAAGCCACGACGTCAAGATCATCATAGGAGATCTAAACGCTCAGGTAGGCCAGAAGGAGGAGTTCAGCGCCCACCAGCTGACAAACGAAAACGGCTTACGACTCTTCGATTTTGCCGCCTCCAAGAACATGGCCATTCGTAGCACCTTCTTCCAACATAGCCTCCCTTATCGTTACACCTGGAGATCACCACAGCAGACGGAATCGCAAATCGACTACGTTCTGATTGATGGAAGGCATTTCTCCGACATTATCGACGTCAGGACCTATCGTGGCGCTATCTGGTGATGGTGAAACTGCGCCCAAAATTCTCCGTCATCAACAATGCACGGTACCAACTACCGCCACGGTACAACATAGAGCGATTGAAGCAACCGGATGTCGCCTCAGCATCAGGGCTTGCAAATTGAAGCAACGAATATGAACGAAAGGATTTCACCATCTGTGCTATTCACACACATTCGTATGTCAGGTAGAATTCACAGCGCAACCCAAGCCAGGAGAGCTGCTTCGTTCGTTCATTAGTTCATGAATATGCCCGCTTGCTGAGATCTATGCTTCATGAGGTTAGCATTTGATGAATGGTTCTCATATTGTAGATGCCTATGAGGAAACTAGTTTCATAACTTTTAGTTCCGATGAATGTTAATTTAAAGAACATTGCTTTTAGTGTTTCTAGGATATATACACAGTGTAAACTGCCAAGAAACAAATTGATCGTTTTGAAAATGGGCTCAAATGCAAAACTTCTGCTATAAAATGTTTAAAGTATGTTTGAAATGTGATCAAATTTGGTCTAGGAATGCGAACATTATGTTAAAAATGATTTCTGTAAACCTACTTTTTAAAAATAAACCGTAAACATTGCCTATATGACTTTGCTTCGCGTCTTGTAGCACACCGCGAGGCAAGGTCTTCTTTCTCGTACAATACTAACGAGAGCGAACCCTTCATTTCATTACATTGTCATGGATTGCTTAGTTCATGTGTTAACTGAGACTGAGAGCACAGACAGTTTACTTGGCAAGGGGAATTGGTCTGCTCAGTAGCATATACTCTCACGCATCCAGTTTCTCTCTAATATAGGTCTCTCATTCAGCTATGTTAAGCAAAGTGTTCACAGCAGATATTTTTTGTTGCTTCGTTCGTTTGAGGATTCACAATACAAGCCCTGCTCAGCATACGCGCAGAATCTCGAGGCAGCGTTGCCAGACGAGGGCGAGCTCGATGTGGCTCCCCTAGAAGACTACTGGAGTACAGTAAAAGCAGCCATAAACAACGCAGCCGAGTGCACCGTCGAGTACGTGGAACGGAGTCGAAGGGAACGAATGGTTCGACGAAGAGTGCAGAGTGATTTTGAAGGAGAAGAACGCAGCGCGGGCGGTAATGCTGCAGCATGGAACCCGGCAGAATGTGGAACGATACGAACAGAAGAGACGTGAGGTGGTTAAAAGGTCCAAGCAGCACTTCGATGAGCACCTGAACGGCGCGGAGAACGTAGGCATGGGAATTCAAGATGACGGAGGAAACGACTACGTCAGTGCAACAGAAGACGGAAATGATTCAGATCTCACACTGAGGGAAGTTAAGGATGCTATGCACCAGCTCAAAACCAACAAAGCAGCTGGTAAGGATGACATCGCAGCTGAAGAGGGGCCCAGAAAAGTTGGCTACGTGTTTGCACCGATTAATAGTCAGGATCTGGGAAACCGAACAGCTTTGCCCCATTCACAAGAAATGCGATGAGCCGGGCTTTACAGCCGGGCTACGATTTTTACGAGATCCAGTCAATTTGTGTGCTTTGCGGATGACATGGACATTATCGCGAGGAACTTTGGAACGGTGGCAGAGTTGTACACACACCAGAAACGCGAAGCAGCAAAGGTTGGACTGGTGGTGAATGCGTCGAAAACAAAGTACATGCTGTTAGGCAGAACCGATACCTTCGAGGTAGTGGAAGAATTTGTTTATCTCGGATCCTTACTAACGGCTAAAAACAATGTGAGTCGTGAAATACGAAGACGCATCATCAGTGGAAGTCGTGCCTACTACGGGCTCCAAAAGAATCTGCGGTCAAAAAAGATTCACCCCCGCACGAAATGTACCATGTACAAAACGCTTATAAGAGTTTTCGAACGTGCTTAGGAGCACGCATACTATTGAAAAAATGGTTAGAATTGACCTATGTTTTCATCCACCAATCCCAGCTGACCAAATTGACGTCATTTTATTGTTCGGCATAGGCTTTGTGTCATGCATAAAACTACAAGGATCAGCCCCATGGGGTTGTTCGAGCCGTTGATGTGGAACAAGGCAACCAAAATTTCCCATGATTGATATTTTCAATTAATCGTCACACTTTTGAATCCGCAAATGCACAAGAGTCTGCTTAGATCCTTATTAGGAATCAACACCGAACACGCGAACCCAGAATATAGACTCTTTTTATCGTGATTTGTATTTGTTTCGTAGCCGACGAAATTACATCAATAGCCCAAATGTATACAATTAAATGTTTGTATATGCTTGCGATACGGATATCGATATTTAAGCTTCTCTTCACCAAGTTTGTGTTCAAGTTTTGTATGCAAGCAGTTATTTTTATAGCGTTTCTCTACCATTACTACCATTTTGCGATTTCTGTTGAAGCGATAAAATATTTCTCATTATCAATCGAGTTCATCTTATATAAATTAGAAATTGGTCTTATGCAATCAAAATTTACCCTGGGGTAGTTGTCAATTTTTCAGGCGAAACGACATAACATGGGATTTCATCCAATCTTGCATGACACAAGATCAGAGCATACCAATAAAAGCTTCAAATCGTTTATGGCACTTTTTATCTTGCTGTGTAGCAACAACCTACCTCTAGCAAGCTACGCATAAGACTGAAACGTTAGCTATAATTTCGCTTCTATTTGTAGATTCGCGTGCTTCCAACAGCTTTGCTTTTGCTTTGATTGACCAATCAGAGCGCTGCTTTCCCTTTGATATATCGCTTACTCCTTCAAAACCGTCGACTATGGCAGGGAAATCCGGTATGCCGGAGATTTTTTGCAGCCAAAATAGGACACTGCTAGCTATTAATCAACATTTCAATGATATAAAATTAAAAATACATGGCTATGAACATTCAAATCAATACGTAGAAATATTTCCAATCAAATGGTGACATAATATTAATCATTGATACAAAATTGACTGAGCTGTAATTGTTCAAAACCTGACCACATTTCTACGTGTATTTTTCTTAGTTTCTAGTTTGCACCGCTATATAGAAAACAAAAATGTGTTCCACATTAAAACTGTTGAAACAATGTTCAAACATTAGTGAAACTTTACGTCCATGATAAATAAATAATCATCTAAAAACTAGAGTGTAATTCTACACATTTCAAAACAACCCTGTGATTTTGCATCTTTAAGATGCATATGTATGTATGTATATGTGAAGCCACCATCAGTTCAAGGCTTTGCCAATGTATGCGGGTAGACTTACAGTAGATCCGAATTTAATTATCAGATAGCTTTCATATAACTGCTGTTAAGAAGGCCAAAATGGGTTTTGAGAAACCGGCGCCTTCCAGCTAGAACATCCGGCCATATAATAAAGAATTTCGCTGTACCAGCTTAAACCCGCCTGATGGTTTGTTTGTTAGAACGGTGCGTCTTACTCATTCCAGACCTTCAGGGAGCAACACAAAGCTTCCCCCACGTGTCTCAGATTGGCAATCCACTCCATCATTCACTTGTAAGATACCCTAATGCACTTCCTGCCCCTCCCCATCGGCGATATAATAGAGCATAATACAATATAATTTAATATATTATAATACAATAAAATATAACATAATACACTACAATATAATATAACATAATATAATATAAGACGACAATATATGAAATAATATGTTATGATACAATATATAACAGTTAATGTCGCAGTATAAGCTATGCTTTTCTTTCGTCGCAATACTGCAGGAAATATATTCCTCTTTTAATAATAAAAATAATAATTATAATAATTATATATATTATAATGTAATATAATTCAATTCAATATACAATGAATAATGTAAAAAACAACAGAATTATATGTTGCTATAAACTATGATAAATATTGCATTTTAGGAAGGACTTTACCTTATATGCTTTTCGCACTCTCTCATTCTGCTACTAACGCAGAAGGCGATAGCACCCAGTCGACGCCGAAGCGAAACCAAATGTCATCATAGACACATGGGGAGGCATGATATAGGAACTTGTGAGGACTTAGTTATCTCACCATTTGACGACCAAGTGATTTTGCATCTTTAAGATGCACATAAATGCACAACGTCAAAGTTCACACGAATTTACATGCAAGTACATAGAATATTGTGTGATTTCAAAATCCCATGACCTTGCAGTTCATTGAAAAACAAAAATTAAATATTGATAGCGACCGCCGCGACATACACCGAGAATCATTAGATCACAAAGTACGTACGTCAATCAACTGTGCCACAGAAGCACATATTCAGTCGGACTTGTTAGCCGAATGGAAATTTCAGTCGAAACCAGTAAAATTCAGCCTCATCAAACATTAAGTCATTTTACAAATGAAAGCAGATAAAAAGCGGAAAACTGAGACTTGACAAGGGAAATTTAAGCCAGTAGAAGGAATTTAAGTAAGCAGAAGGAAATTGAAAATTTTACGACGCATTTTGCATACGGTATTTTCTGAAATGCTAAATCTTTTCATTTAAATCTTAAAAAAGCATGATACGTTAATTTAAGAAGTAAGACCGTCCCTGGGAATCTGAAAATGTTCGAATTGAGATTAGATTGTAACTTAATCATTTGTCAATTTTTCCAAGAATTGAAATTCTTCAAACATTGACCGTGATGCAGGAATACTTTCTACTCATGTCCGATTAAGTTAAAATTTAACAAAGCGATTTTGGACGTGGGGTAAATTGTTTCAATATGCCATTCTTAACAGCCGTATAATATGTCTCGCAACAAATCAGCATGAGACATTATGCCCCACAACAATGATGCATTATGCCCCTTGAATTGTCAAAATAGAAAAGAAAGCAGAAAATGAAATATTATTTGCATCAAAAATTATTTGCGTAATCTACTAATTTCAATTGGAAAGCAACATTTTCTATTCTCCCAACGCTACTTTCGGTTTTAATAATCATTATAAATCCATAAAAAAATACTGTTGAATCGTGAGTGGGGCATAATATTCGTAGAGTGACTGTTGGGAAAAAACTAATATTTCAAAGATATACCTTTGTTTATTTGCATGTTTAAATCATCAACAGACATTAGCACTAAAGCACTGCTAAAAGTTATTTACTATATAGCAATCGATCTTTAGACGTGTATATGAATAAAATGCTAATTTGATGCACGCAAAATCTTACATTTAAAAGCTGCCTAATGGGATTTTCAGTTTATTCATATCTTCCGTCAAACGACAATTTCCAAACTTGCTTAGCGAAAAGATTCTATGAAAGAATAGTATTACTGAAAAAAGTACACCAGAGACATAACTGGATGTCGTAAATACGAATAAAACCGACACGATTTCTTTATACTTTCGAATTCTCGAACGATCTTCGCACAGCGAAAAGTGCACGAAGCAAATCAAAGTATTTTGTATTTTCACTAAACTGATGATTTTTACATTCGATTTGCAAAGAAGTAATCTTGACAGTTTTTTAGATAACATTTAGAGCCATTAGGAAGGCTGATTTTATATAATATATTTCGTCTTTCGTTTTCTTTCTCTCCAATGCAAACGACCAGAAGCTCTGTTGCATGATGCATGCGCTCTTTTTTGCGTTGAAACTAGGTTCGCGTACAACCCGCAAGACATCCGCTAGCAATGTCAAATGATGCCAAACTGAACCAATTTTTCTCAAGAGGTTTCTTTTTACGTGATTTTGTTTGTAGCTTTTTCACAAATGGGCGGTTCGAACGGCTACACATTTAGGCACTTGTGGAATTTTGACGTCGATTATTTCATTTCGGTTTTACATATTTCATTGGAAGGAACTATCAAGGTGCTGTACAGGATTCATTTCTGTCTTTCAGAAGAACTAAATTGTGGGATTCTCTACGATATTTAGCACAGTTCGGAACATTTTTCTCGAGCGATTTTCGCACAGCGAAAAGTGCATGAAGCAAATCGAATAATTTTGGATTTTCACTAAACTGATGATTTTTACCTTCGATTTGCAAAGAAGTAATCTTAATAGTTCTTTAGATAACATTTAGAGCCTCTAGAACGGCTGGTTTTATATAATGTCCATTTTTCGTTTTTCTTTCTCTTCAGTGCAAACGACCAGAAGCTCTGTTGCATGATGCAATCGCTCTTGTTTGAGTTGAAACTAGCGTTCCAAACGATGCGAAACTGGTTTAATGCGTCTTCTCGCCTTGACGACCGGAAGGTAAATGAGAACTACGACCTGAGCGTTTGAGGTTTTTAACCACGCAGAAGGTGCGCTCTCCGATGCCGCTGCTTGAATGCGTCTTCTCGCCCAGACGTCTGCTTCCATCCTACGCACAAGAAGAAATGATCGATTTTCGACCACGGTTCTTTTATATAGTTCAGTTGAAGATATGTGCCTGACTACCTCAAAATCGTTGTCCTTGCGCGAAAAACCCAAGCGAAAGTAAAGAGTTTTTCGCGTTGTTTTCAAATTTTGAGAAAACTTAATTTTTGAGTTGTTTGTGTTTATCTCACACTGTTCAAAATATTACCCTAAATTCCTGATTATTTATTTATTTAAAAGATATTTTTTATTCAGGCTTATTTGCGTACAAGCTTTACGTGGCCGATTGAGTCGATTTTTTAAATAATTTTTTTTTGAGTTGGATCTCGTTGTCACCCTTTTTATAGGGGGAGAGGAGCTTCCATTTCCCTTCTGCGAGGATTGAGGGTTCGTGGTTCGTCTCGTCATCCATTGCCGCATCGATTGTATTGTTGTCGATTTCCGTCTTCTTTTCGTTGCTAGTTGCTGTAGATACACCTTGTTGTATATTGGTTGCAGTTGCTGGTTGGTTGGAGGGTAAGTTGTTTACTGCAGCCGGTGTACTTTGTTCTATAGAGGATACTGATTGTTTCGTTGAGGAGGATGCTTCATTGTTGTTGGTGACTGTCACAGGTGTACTGGGGTTGCTTGGGGTTGGTGTGAAGGAAGCACCATTGTCCTTTGGTGTAGTTGTCTCCTTGTCTAGTTTATCACATGGCTTACCGTAGTGAACAGCTTTTTGGCAATATTGACATGTGGCCATCTGATTGTCATAGGTAACAAGTGTTTTACACGGAATTCTTGTATTTTGACCGAAAATCACGTAAGAAGGTATAGGCCTCTTCAACTGTATGCGTAATAAACGTACGCCATTCAGAATACCGGGGAAAAAATTCTTCCACTTTTCTTTTTCGATAGAGAGAATCCTTCCGTATTGGAACATAGTTTTCCGAATATAAGAATCGGTGACACTTGAGTGAAGATCATGCACACGCACTTCTATAGCACTATCATCCATACAAACTGGGATGTTGTACTTAATGTTCTCGTGCTCCACATAGTGCACATTGTTATTGTCTTTTGCGAATTGAATTACATCCAACTCTTTATAAAACTGGATGTAAACAACATTATTTGTCTTATTGCATTGAAGTAAATGCACACGTTTAATGTCAAGATGCATTTGCTCCTTAAGCAAACCTTCAAGTTCTCGTATCGAAGGTCGAATTTTGCACTGCCTGAAGTCAACAACAATTGTATTCTTTCGTGTCTGCGGTAGCTTTTGTTCGTTTTGTTCACTCATTTCGAGGTCGTTCTATTGTTCACTACACAATACTGTACTTGGTGTCTTCTGTCCCGAACGTAAGCGGTTTTGTTTTATCGACTGACTTGGATGAGATGTAAAACCGAACTGAAAATTCCTGATTTTATTTTTGATGAAATAGTGAAAGATTTATGTTGCTGCCGTTAATACAAGTCGAGATATTCACGATTAAATTCTGCCCATTCTTCCATATGGTTAATTTTGAAAAGACGCCCCATAGTAAAGTAAGTCGTATTCACGACAAAAATTTCGTTTAGAAAAGTCTTAAATGCTTGAAAAAGGAAGGGGGCGTTTCAACCAGCAGGGACGCTTTAAAAAACTTTACTCTTCTTAAGCTTTTAGCAACTACCAACTTTGTGAAACTCAATGGATTGAATAAACTCAGTTCAAGGTGGAAGAGAAAATAGATCGAACTTGTTTTGTGAATACTATTCTTTGCACAAGCAGCTTTAATACCATAACACACTAGATGAAGGAGATAATAAAAGAAAAAATGATATGTCGAAAAAAATCAACCAATCACTTCGAGTAAATTGACGTCAATCGAGATCGTTACAGCAAGTTTTTCTTTTCGTGCATTTCCACTGCCTGTGGATGTACACCAAACTGTTTTTTTTTTCATCCGATATACAAACTGAATCGACGGTGGTAAAAGCGGGTCAGAAGAAAATGTTTTTGTTTTTCGATTACGAAAAAACGCACATAATTGTAATTGTTTTCATTTAAATTAATATTTTTCAACGATATCAACCAGATTTAGTGAACGGTTAAATGTTCTCATCCTCTGGTGCTTGTTTCTTACGAGATGATCCTGTCTTTGCTTAATAGTTTTTTCATTTTATGAACTAGCTGTTAAATCGACAGTCTTCAACGTTTTTACCATTTTGTGATAATCCCTCCAGCATGGGAGCACTATTAGCACAACAAACGATTCGCACATACTGTCGATAATCTCATCCAATTATCAATCCTACTTCCTATATACCTCTCATGCAACCCATCCAATGATCCAGAATGCTTCACTTCCCATTGGGATTAGAATAATTAAACCACTTGAGTGACTTAATTTTAGCACGATGCTGCATCATCCTTCCGGCATCGCGCCGGCATGTTTTACCTTTTTTTCAACAGAAGCTTGTTGCTATTTCGCTTCCCCATACTATGGGGCTTCGTGTGGATTTATACTCGGGCTGCACCAATTGTGTGAAAACTAGCAACAAAGTGTAAGTCACCGATAGTCGTACTGCTCCGACGGTCATATACCACTATGCACAGTCGAAATCCCTCAGCCTGGATAGAGACACGTGTCAGGAGCTGACTTTAAAACACATTACTTCCTATATGGTTGTAGTGCATGGAAAAAGCAACAGTAAATAAAAGAAAATAACAACCAGGATATAGCGGTTGAGCCCCCGAAACATGCCGGCACCGTTGTGGTAGTGGTGCCTGTTGGGCTTGAATGGATCCAACAGATACCGTGCGCTTCCATCGACCATTGCCGTAGAATGGGGTGAGGCCCAGCAGATTACACGCTTCAGCATAAAACCGCTTGGTGGTGAAATCTAAAACTTAGTACCGGCTATACTCCAGCTTGGTTGGTGATATAAAATATTCAAATCCAATACTTTACCGTGGTTTCACTAAATCTGATTAAATTTACATAAGCTTCAGTTTCCTCCGGAATGTGCGAGCCTGCAAGTGGCAGAGGAAATTCCTAATCAAGCCTTATTTCCCCGGACTAATTCCCGCTTCAACTATTGCGGTACTTTTGTGCTTCTGCTGCTGGCAGCCTAGTGATGTTAGGTGTTGTCCTGAATCGCAGTCACTTCATCGCGGAGAGTTTCCCCAACCCTTGCGAGGGTGGTCGGGATCTGCGGATGTTATTAGTAAAGTCGGGCGTCGTTGGTTTACTCCGGGGGTTTGTGGTATTAGAACACACTATTAGAAGCAAATTTTATCAGGCGGATGGGCTAAATCAAGTGTGGTATCATCATCTTGATCCGGTTAGATGGATGAGTGGATAATGAAATTTGAATATGCTGAATAAATCCGCTCCGTGGAGGGATCGTCGAGAAGGGAAAGCCATTTAGCACTAGCTGTTGTCTAAATGGTTCTAATTATCTGTCTAATTTGAAGTTTCAGTATTCCCATTAGAACTCACGAGCCATGAGCATGCAATGGATAGAGATGGATTATGTAGGAGATGAATTATTTTACCTATAGCTCTCTTCTTTCGATTTTAATAACACTGTTGAGCTAGAACCTGCAAGTAGATAGGTTTTATTTGCTTGAATCGAATAAGAGGGAAACATGAAGATTTTCTTTGATTCACTATTTATGGAGAGAAACTATTGTCAGTAAGAAAATTGGGAAAATCATCTCATTTACCAAAATTTTATTATGGCATTCATGGGATAAAATGAACTTCACGAGAACATCATAACTGTGAAGTGAATAATTGTGTCTAGTTTCTGAGACTTTCATAATGGACAGATGTTTTTTGCAGTCCATTTAATCCAAAAGTCAAATATATTACTAAAAAAAATTGAATTTCACTGGTGACCTAATCATTCATACGATGCAATTCGTAAAGACATTGATACTTTAAGTGGTCCAGAACACGGGAAAACTACTAAAAAAATCCACCTACGAAAAACAGTCTTTCCAATATAGGGGACATTGTACATTAAATCATCTGAAAATCACGAAAATCAAAAGTTTTTTATCGTGAATACGACTTACTTTACTTAAATTTTTAAATGTATACTCGAAATTAGCCATATGGAATAATGGGAAGAATTTATTCGTGAATATCTCGACTTGTATTAACGGCAGCAACATAATTCTTTCATTGTTTCATCAAAAATATAATCAGAAATTTAGGGTAATATTTCGAACAGTGTGAGATAACCACAAACAACTAAAAATTGGTTTTCTCGAACTTTGAAAACAACGTGGAAAACTCTTTACTTTCGCTTGGGTTTTTCGCTCAAGGATGACGGTTTTGAAGTAGTCAGGTACATATCTTCAACTGAACGTTATAAAAGAGGAACCGTGGTCGAAAATCGATCATTTCTTCTTTTTGGTTGGATTAAAACAGACGTCGCACAGTGGTCCAAAACTGAAAAAAGACGGTCAAAAGTCTGTACTGACTTTCACTGATTTTAAAGAGCTAACGTGTCTTCGAAGATGTTTTACAAGATTATGTAACGCTTCTTTTGAAAGTGACACCTTAATTTTTGTTTGTTTTTTTCTCGAATAAAAATATTTTTTTCCACAAAAAAAATCTTTTCTATCTCGTTTTGGAGAAAAAACATGGAAAAATGTTTTCTAAACAAAATATGATGAAGTATTATAAAAGTACAAACCTTTACGAAGAGATTCCATGTTTAAACGTGTAAATAAATTGAGTTATCGCGAAGCAACACGACTTATAAGACGAGATGTTGATCGTGCGACGCTCACTGCAAAAGTGAGTTACAGAAATAGCAGACGCGTGACGCCCTCCGTTTCTTAACCATTCATGGTTTCAGCATGGCCATAGTTAAAATGAGTCACACAAATAGTACTCAAGATATTCTCATTGGAAAATAAATTGGATTAGGAATATATTTTCCTATAAGTATAAATATTTTCCTATAAGTATAAACCTATGCATTACCTTCCACAAAATTATGGGATTATATATTTATACAATTATTCTAAACAAAGTATTCATAAAAAAATTATTCGAAACAATTTATGATTAGAAAACTAGTTTTAAGGTGGTTGCCATAATTCAATAACTAAAACTAACTTTTAAAAAAAGTTCCATCTAGTTCCACTAAAATTTTTTTTATAGTATTGGGCATATCTTTTCCTATAAATTTTGTAAAAATCAGCTGCATAAAGTTGCATATTTCGCTTCGGTGCAAGCTTTTATCATAGGTAAAAAAGAGTAAATGTTGTATAACTTTACCAGGAAAGAACAAACCTATGCACTACCTTCAACGAAAATATGGGATTTTTTCTTTTCTACAATTATTCCAAACAAAGTATGCATAACAAAATAACTCGAAACAAGCTATGAATACAAAACTGATTTTAAGGGGGTTGCCATAAAAACGATTTGAATATCCGAAACGGTGCGACATAGACTTTTGGTATATTTGACAAAGTAAATTATTTTCAATTTTCAAAAACTTTGTGGAAGAAAAAAATTTTCTATCTCTTCAGAAAAAAAGTTATGGTTATATTTTTTGTCAATGAACAATTAGGGATAGAATCAAATTACGCGGTATATATTTATAAAAAAAATCTTAAAAGCAACTATATACATAAAAAGAACGGTTTGGCAGCAACTGATGTCATGTCCACGTTTTTATTGATTCGAACCACTGTGCGTCGGGACGAGTAGACGCATTCAACCAGCGGTATCGGAGAGTGCACCTTCTGCGTGGTTGAAAACCTCAAACGCTCAGGTCGTAGTTCTCTTTTGCCTTCCTGTCGTCAAGGCGAGAAGACGCAGCACTGCGAACGGATGTGTTGTGGTTTGTTCGCAAAGTTCAATTCAAACAAGAGTGATTTCGTCATACAGCAGAGCTGCTGGTCGTTTGCATTGAAATGTGGACAACATTATATAAAATCAGCCCTTCTAATGACTCTAAATGTTAACTAAAGAACTATAAAGATTGCTTCTTTGTAAATCGAAAATTAAAATTAGCAGTGTAGCGCAAACCTAAGATAATTTAATTAGTTTTTTTTTTGCAACTTTCAAAGTGCTATACTCGCAACATTGTTTAAAATCATTTATACCCGATCAGCTGCACATAACAAAATCGTAACACAAGTATATCTATCGGAAAAATGCGGCTTTCTCAGTCAAATGGATATAGGCAAACGATACGAACGATAGGAATGTTGAATGGAATACGTTGATGATCTATTCTTGGCTCTACCCGAAGATCAAATACAGTACACCATGGATACTTTCAACGCATACAACTCTTACTTACAATTCACCAAAGAAGATGAAAATAACAACCAACTTCCATTCTTGGATGTAATGGTTACAAGAAATTCCGACCAAACATTATGCACCCGATGGTACGCAAAAACAATAGCATCTGGCAGACTTTTAAATTATCACTCGTTTCACCCACTAACGGTTAAAATGAGTGTCGCTCATAACTTCATAAGGAGGGTTATGTGCCTCACTACGGATAACAACGTGGATACGCAAAACATTATTTTCCAACATCTTAGAAGGAACAACTACCCATCGAAACTTATAAACAGAATTATCCATAGGAATAAGCACCAACGTTACAGCCTAGCAGAAAACGCCCCAACGACGAGGAACTCATTAAATAGTACCGAGCAAAATTCAATTACAACCAATAGCACAGACCAAATTACCAAACGCACCGACCCACCGATATACAGATCACTTCCATACATAACATCACTCTCACCAGCCATAATTAACACCCTCAAAACTGATTATGATAACATTACAATTTCAACTAAACCTATCAACACGATAGCCAAAATTTTACCAAATATAAAACAACCAATTGATCTGCTATCACAGTTTAATGTTATATATAGTCTTCCATGCGAAAACTGCAAGATGAATTACATCGGCTTGACTCGTAATCATCTAAAAACAAGATTATACGGTCACAAATCAAATATCAATCAGTACGATAAACTAAAAAGTGATGGTGCAATCAACACCGACGAACGGATGATCGCTCTAGGGGAAAAAACTGCGCTCATTAAACATATGGTCACTCATAATCATACTTTTGATCTCAAGAGTGTTAAAATCATAGACAGAACGTATCGCTCCACCGCTCTACCGATTTTAGAAATGTGTCACATCACCAATACGAACAACAACGTTAACCATCGCACTGACGTAGATGGTCTCAATACAACTTACGCCGGCATTCTTCACACCATCAAGGCATCGAAGTGTGGAAGAAAGAAAAGCACAAAAACAAAAACTGGAGACATCAATCATGCCCACCACGTAATTGTACCCACAAACCAATAAACTAATAATTGTCAGATTCACTGCATACACCAAACTCTGTGGCAATAGTGCTATCCGATGAAAAGTTCTTCAACGAACTTAGTTTATTTTATATATGTTACCGTAAATAGACAACAGACAAACTGACAATAACGATTAGACCAAAGTGAGTTCACAAAGTACATTAGAATAATCCATGTACCATAAAAGTCCATTCAATGGTGTATAATAAAAGCATATTTTTAGTTTCCCTTGAAAAAGGCCATCAAAAACGGCCGAAACGTCGGGCAATTTTATAAACAAATCGTTTGCCTATATCCATTTGACTGAGAAAGCCGCATTTTTCCGATAAAACTCCAAAACAGTCGATATATACAAACTTGAGATCATCATCACAAGTATATCAACAGTTGATATGTATAACAATTTGTGTTATTATGAGATATTTAACAAATGAAAACAGTTGAAAGTTAAAACTTATGATAACAATCTAATAACAAAATTGGTTATAATGTTTTATTTCCATTTGCAAGACTTATGATAACGTTCATTAATTGGAAAAATTAGTTTTTTTGTTGCTTTATATCGAAATATAATGATCAGAATCTCAAAAAACTTTAAGAAGAAACCAGATCACTTATATATTATTCATTTATTGAAAACATCATTCAACAATTTTGGATTTAAACGATGCTAAAAGTTGGTTGTGATATAGTTTTTATGTTTTAAATTTGCTTTCTAATTTATTACAACTATTGTTATAAGTTTCTGCATTCGGGCTTCTGTAGTTACATCAAAGTCAATAATAATTATGATACAAACGTTTCAAAATTCGTTACGATTTAGTTCCTAAGATTTAGTTGTCTAAGATATGAAGCACTGATTCGATACCCGATCAGATGGTAATAACAGGATTATAACAACTGGAGTAATTTATTTCAGAAATATTTTGAAATATTTTTTTGGCCGGTAAGCTGTTAAAATAACAAAAATCGTAACAAAAAAGACTCTAGTTTTTTGTTACGATTTTTGTTATTTTAACAGCTTACCGGCCAAAAAATATTTCAAAATATTTCTGAAATAAATTACTCCAGTTGTTATAATCTTGTTATTACCATCTGATCGGGTATCGAATCAGTGCTTCATATCTTAGACAATTATACAATTTGGCCCTTCTGGGATGCCATAAATTAATCCCGTACAGCATTTTGATAGTTTCTTTTACTGAAATATTGAAATCCGAAATGAAATAATCGATAATTCTCTAAGGTGCTATTTAGAACCATAATTTTATATCCAAAGAATTATGCGAAATTTTACTTCACTATCTGTATACGACCCATTTTTCAACCAGTTGTAGTTTGTAGTAGAACTTTCTGCTGACTTGCTATCTAAAATGCATAGCACCGACTCAGAAGCCATTCATTTCGAATTTGGCTATCATTGTCAACGTGTTGATTATGGCGGGATCTCCAAGTGAAATACAAAGCGAAAGAAGCAGAAGACTCCAACGGAACACATATTAGTATCGAATCCACGGAGAACAGGTCAGCCAGGAAATAGATCAAAAAACGGAATTTGATCTCAACTCGTCACTCTCTATCACGAACGCCTTCATAAAAGGTTTTTTTTTCAGAACCACCATTATTTTATCATAAAGAACTATACTATTTCGTAATATTTGTGTGTCAGATTGTTTAATGTAATTAATCCATACTGTAGTTTAGGTGTATCGTGTCTAATTCTAGTAGTGTAAAAGGGCAAAACTTCAACTAATTGATATTCGGATGTATCAAGATCCCGGATTGGCGGTCTTACAAGCCAGTTGTCGTATGTTCGAGCCCCGACCTGGAGGGATTCTTAGTGTCAGTGAGATACTAGCCATGCAATGATTCTGTACGCTAAAAATCGGCTGCGAAGTCTGTTGAAACAAAAAGGCCAAGTTCCACAAAAAGAATGTAATGCCAAGACTTTACTTTAGGTATAAAGAAAGAGTGTCAATTTTAATCGTATTCACAACATCCAGTTATGTCTCTGACATTACACACCCCTGTACTTTTTTCTATTATTAGTATGGCAAGTTACAAAATAACCAAAAAAATTTTAAAATTATTTCATAAGTATAGAGCGCTCCTAGATTTTTTTGAAAATAGCAGAAATCAGCTGTGTACGAAATTCTCGTTTTGTGTCAGGTAGATGCCGCTAACTTCTCTCGATATGCAGGGAATTCTATTAATTTTTTTTTTTGAGTTTAGAATGGGTCTCAAATATGGAACATCATGCAATCGGTGAAAATTATATATTACAACGCTTTGTAATATACATTAAAATGCAATTTTTTGAAATGTGTGTCCCATATTTGGGACTCAAGAGTTAATTTGCAAGCGACGGAAAATTTCATTTGTAATGACTTAATGTTGGATTAGTATGAATTTTACTGGTTCCGACTGTAATTTCCATTCGGCTAGCAAATCCGACAGTATAAATTTATTCAGCCAAGCAGATGTGTGATTCTGTGGCTCAGTCGATGAACGTATGTACTTTGTGATTCAACGATTCTTGGTTTATGTCGCGGCGGTCGCTGATATTTTTTTTAATGTGGAACACATTTTTGTTTTCTATATAGCGGTGCAAACTAGAAACTAAGAAAAATACACGTAGAAATGTGGTCAGGTTTTGAACAATTACAGCTCAGTCAATTTTGTATCAATGATTAATATTATGTCACCATTTGATTGGAAATATTTCTACGTATTGATTTGAATGTTCATAGCCATGTATTTTTAATTTTATATCATTGAAATGTTGATTAATAGCTAGCAGTGTCCTATTTTGGCTGCAAAAAATCTCCGGCATACCGGATTTCCCTGCCATAGTCGACGGTTTTGAAGGAGTAAGCGATATATCAAAGGGAAAGCAGCGCTCTGATTGGTCAATCAAAGCAAAAGCAAAGCTGTTGGAAGCACGCGAATCTACAAATAGAAGCGAAATTATAGCTAACGTTTCAGTCTTATGCGTAGCTTGCTAGAGGTAGGTTGTTGCTACACAGCAAGATAAAAAGTGCCATAAACGATTTGAAGCTTTTATTGGTATGCTCTGATCTTGTGTCATGCAAGATTGGATGAAATCCCATGTTATGTCGTTTCGCCTGAAAAATTGACAACTACCCCAGGGTAAATTTTGATTGCATAAGACCAATTTCTAATTTATATAAGATGAACTCGATTGATAATGAGAAATATTTTATCGCTTCAACCGAAATCGCAAAATGGTAGTAATGGTAGAGAAACGCTATAAAAATAACTGCTTGCATACAAAACTTGAACACAAACTTGGTGAAGAGAAGCTTAAATATCGATATCCGTATCGCAAGCATATACAAACATTTAATTGTATACATTTGGGCTATTGATGTAATTTCGTCGGCTACGAAACAAATACAAATCACGATAAATAGAGTCTATATTCTGGGTTCGCGTGTTCGGTGTTGATTCCTAATAAGGATCTAAGCAGACTCTTGTGCATTTGCGGATTCAAAAGTGTGACGATTAATTGAAAATATCAATCATGGGAAATTTTGGTTGCCTTGTTCCACATCAACGGCTCGAACAACCCCATGGGGCTGATCCTTGTAGTTTTATTTCAAAGAATTGTATGTCATGTAATCCTCCAATCACACAAACTACGTACGTACGTACGTAAACTACGACGCTCCATTTATGTGCATCCTATAAGGTGTAAAGTCACAGGGTTTATTAAGTGTGTAAGAGTCCACTGTATGCAGACACATTTTAATGAGTAAGGATTTGATTTCATTCTTTCCGTTAAACGGTATCTTGAACTATAATTAGACGATGAAGTAAAGCTATTATTACGGGTCGCTTAACCAAATGGTATAACCATGGGTTTGATATTCAAGCCATTTGTTAAAATAGGTGAATTGAGCTATAATGAATTGTTCTACGCTGTACATAGAACACAGAAGGGGTATTTTGTAAGCTGGAACCTATCCCGGTAATTAACAAGTTGGAAGTACTACTGCATAAAAACGAAATTGTTAATATGCGTTTTAGTTGCTCAGGGTGATTCACATCGAATTACTGAACTTGTTTATTCATGAACAGTGTTAAAAACTCTTAATACTGATCGAGTGAAGGTTTGTGCGTATGGGTTAAGTGTTTTGGTGCTTATGTGATAAGAATGGGAGTTTACTTCTCTCTAAGATGGTTGAATTACACGAAATTGGATTATAATGAGAGGTTGCCTTACTTCAGCCGCTGCTGCTGATATTTTCCCAAATTCGGGATTAGATTTCGGAAGCATTTGAGATGATGAGTACCAAATTATATCAATTTTGTTAACTTTCTCGATAAGAGCCCCCAGATCCAGTCAAAAAAGGTAGAAAGAAAATATGATATATATTAGGTGAAAAAATGTTTAAACAATTTTCTTCGAGTTTTTTGTCGATTGACGAATTTAGCGGTAAACTGTATTCGCATTCTCTCTGATTTAAATCAATTAATTTAGTGTAAGACTCGATAAGAATTTTGTTCAGTAGTTTTACTCGAAAATTTAACCGATTTTGTAAAAATCACTCTGTAGGATTTGTCGTTTTTTAACCATAATTATTTGAAATAAGTAGGTAAAAAAGGCGGGTAAGTAATGCCATATAACTGGAGGACGTGAATACAAATAAACATGATAATCGTTCGTATTAGTTTATTGAGTGAATTTCGCAAGTTTTACTGTTTCCAGAACTGATACGGTGCATTTCTAAAAGACATACAGAATTTTGATGTCGATTATTTCATTTCGGATTAGAATATTTTAGTAAAAGAAACTATCAAAATGCTGTACGGGATTAATTTCGGGCGTTCAAAAGGGGCAAATTGTGTAATTCTCTACGATATTAAACATTGTGTGAATTTTGCACTGCGAAAATTGCTCAAAGTTAATCAAATTATACGAGATTTGCACACTAATGGTTTCAATCTCCGATTGGCAAAGAAGCAATCTTCATAGTTCTTTAGATAACAAGCCATTAAAAGGGCTGATTTTACATAATGTTCCCCATTATTGTCCACTTTTCGTTATATTTTGCTCCAATGCGAACGACCAGCATCAGAATGACGCAATGGATATTCTGTGAAGCAAAACTGGCTCTGCGAACGCCCCGCAATTGATTCAATACTGAACTGAATTATTGGTACTGGAACTGGAACTGAGCTCTGAACCTGATCCAACCGGAATGATATATTTACATAGTAGGAAAACTTCGTATAGTTCTTTGGGAATATATTAATAGTTCTATAAAACGATTTATAAAATTCAGAAACTGGACCTCTGTTCAAGAACTAAACAAAACTCAATATCTCAGTTGAATTTAGTTCTATAACTGAATGCTGTATTTGAATTCCGAAACTGAATTTTGTTCAATTGAGATCACCACCTAAGCGTTTGAGGTTTAATACCACGGGAAAGGTCTGCTTTCATTGCCGACGACTGCACCTTCTGTTGACCGAAGTCCGAATGAAAACATGACCTGAGCGCTTCATGCTTGATACCAATTTTTGTCTTACTGTTGTTGGTGGGAGAATCTCACCTCGACTTCCTGTTCCGTCTGCAGCACTAGAAGAAATGAACGACTTTCAATCAAAGCTTACCTTTTATACTCGTCCAGTAGATAATCGGAACTGATATGTGACTACCTCAAAACCGTTGTCCGGGTGCGAAAAAGGTAAACAAGTGTGATGAGTTTTTCTCATTATTTCCAAAAGTTTTAGAAAATTTTGTTTTTCAGTTATTTATGGTTATCTCATGCTGTTGAAAACTTAATTACACATTCCTGATCATATTTGCGATAGCTTGAAGAAAAAATTATATTTTTGGGTTAAATACATCAAAGCTATTCGCGATAAAGTTCTGCCCATTCTTGTACATGGTAAATTTTGAAAAGGCGCCCCATAGTAAAGTAGGTCATTTTCACGACAAAAAGTTTGGCCCTTTTATACAGTCTAGATCCATTTTATAAAACAAAGTATGCAAAGTGGCTGTTTGTGACAAAGTATATATGTCGAAGAAGTTGGTTATCAAAAGTAAATAATAGTAATAATAATAATAATAATAATAATAATAATAATAATAATAATAATAATAATAATAATAATAATAATAATAATAATAATAATAATAATAATAATAATAATAATAATAATAATAATAATAATAATAATAATAATAATAATAATAATAATAATAATAATAATAATAATAATAATAATAATAATAATAATAATAATAATAATAATAATAATAATAATAATAATAATAATAATAATAATAATAATAATAATAATAATAATAATAATAATAATAATAATAATAATAATAATAATAATAATAATAATAATAATAATAATAATAATAATAATAATAATAATAATAATAATAATAATAATAATAATAATAATAATAATAATAATAATAATAATAATAATAATAATAATAATAATAATAATAATAATAATAATAATAATAATAATAATAATAATAATAATAATAATAATAATAATAATAATAATAATAATAATAATAATAATAATAATAATAATAATAATAATAATAATAATAATAATAATAATAATAATAATAATAATAATAATAATAATAATAATAATAATAATAATAATAATAATAATAATAATAATAATAATAATAATAATAATAATAATAATAATAATAATAATAATAATAATAATAATAATAATAATAATAATAATAATAATAATAATAATAATAATAATAATAATAATAATAATAATAATAATAATAATAATAATAATAATAATAATAATAATAATAATAATAATAATAATAATAATAATAATAATAATAATAATAATAATAATAATAATAATAATAATAATAATAATAATAATAATAATAATAATAATAATAATAATAATAATAATAATAATAATAATAATAATAATAATAATAATAATAATAATAATAATAATAATAATAATAATAATAATAATAATAATAATAATAATAATAATAATAATAATAATAATAATAATAATAATAATAATAATAATAATAATAATAATAATAATAATAATAATAATAATAATAATAATAATAATAATAATAATAATAATAATAATAATAATAATAATAATAATAATAATAATAATAATAATAATAATAATAATAATAATAATAATAATAATAATAATAATAATAATAATAATAATAATAATAATAATAATAATAATAATAATAATAATAATAATAATAATAATAATAATAATAATAATAATAATAATAATAATAATAATAATAATAATAATAATAATAATAATAATAATAATAATAATAATAATAATAATAATAATAATAATAATAATAATAATAATAATAATAATAATAATAATAATAATAATAATAATAATAATAATAATAATAATAATAATAATAATAATAATAATAATAATAATAATAATAATAATAATAATAATAATAATAATAATAATAATAATAATAATAATAATAATAATAATAATAATAATAATAATAATAATAATAATAATAATAATAATAATAATAATAATAATAATAATAATAATAATAATAATAATAATAATAATAATAATAATAATAATAATAATAATAATAATAATAATAATAATAATAATAATAATAATAATAATAATAATAATAATAATAATAATAATAATAATAATAATAATAATAATAATAATAATAATAATAATAATAATAATAATAATAATAATAATAATAATAATAATAATAATAATAATAATAATAATAATAATAATAATAATAATAATAATAATAATAATAATAATAATAATAATAATAATAATAATAATAATAATAATAATAATAATAATAATAATAATAATAATAATAATAATAATAATAATAATAATAATAATAATAATAATAATAATAATAATAATAATAATAATAATAATAATAATAATAATAATAATAATAATAATAATAATAATAATAATAATAATAATAATAATAATAATAATAATAATAATAATAATAATAATAATAATAATAATAATAATAATAATAATAATAATAATAATAATAATAATAATAATAATAATAATAATAATAATAATAATAATAATAATAATAATAATAATAATAATAATAATAATAATAATAATAATAATAATAATAATAATAATAATAATAATAATAATAATAATAATAATAATAATAATAATAATAATAATAATAATAATAATAATAATAATAATAATAATAATAATAATAATAATAATAATAATAATAATAATAATAATAATAATAATAATAATAATAATAATAATAATAATAATAATAATAATAATAATAATAATAATAATAATAATAATAATAATAATAATAATAATAATAATAATAATAATAATAATAATAATAATAATAATAATAATAATAATAATAATAATAATAATAATAATAATAATAATAATAATAATAATAATAATAATAATAATAATAATAATAATAATAATAATAATAATAATAATAATAATAATAATAATAATAATAATAATAATAATAATAATAATAATAATAATAATAATAATAATAATAATAATAATAATAATAATAATAATAATAATAATAATAATAATAATAATAATAATAATAATAATAATAATAATAATAATAATAATAATAATAATAATAATAATAATAATAATAATAATAATAATAATAATAATAATAATAATAATAATAATAATAATAATAATAATAATAATAATAATAATAATAATAATAATAATAATAATAATAATAATAATAATAATAATAATAATAATAATAATAATAATAATAATAATAATAATAATAATAATAATAATAATAATAATAATAATAATAATAATAATAATAATAATAATAATAATAATAATAATAATAATAATAATAATAATAATAATAATAATAATAATAATAATAATAATAATAATAATAATAATAATAATAATAATAATAATAATAATAATAATAATAATAATAATAATAATAATAATAATAATAATAATAATAATAATAATAATAATAATAATAATAATAATAATAATAATAATAATAATAATAATAATAATAATAATAATAATAATAATAATAATAATAATAATAATAATAATAATAATAATAATAATAATAATAATAATAATAATAATAATAATAATAATAATAATAATAATAATAATAATAATAATAATAATAATAATAATAATAATAATAATAATAATAATAATAATAATAATAATAATAATAATAATAATAATAATAATAATAATAATAATAATAATAATAATAATAATAATAATAATAATAATAATAATAATAATAATAATAATAATAATAATAATAATAATAATAATAATAATAATAATAATAATAATAATAATAATAATAATAATAATAATAATAATAATAATAATAATAATAATAATAATAATAATAATAATACTAATACTAATACTAATACTAATAATAATAATAATAATAATAATAATAATAATAATAATAATAATAATAATAATAATAATAATAATAATAATAATAATAATAATAATAATAATAATAATAATAATAATAATAATAATAATAATAATAATAATAATAATAATAATAATAATAATAATAATAATAATAATAATAATAATAATAATAATAATAATAATAATAATAATAATAATAATAATAATAATAATAATAATAATAATAATAATAATAATAATAATAATAATAATAATAATAATAATAATAATAATAATAATAATAATAATAATAATAATAATAATAATAATAATAATAATAATAATAATAATAATAATAATAATAATAATAATAATAATAATAATAATAATAATAATAATAATAATAATAATAATAATAATAATAATAATAATAATAATAAATTTTTTTCTCTATTTTCAGTACATCCCGGGGTCCGGTAAAACTAAAGTCGCTATTATCAATCGGCAACTAAAAGACCTTTAAATCGAAAAAGTATTGAGCTGAGTTTAGATTTTGTTTTTGAGCCCAGTTTAGATTTTGTATTTCGTTTATTGCAGCGTAATTTTTTAAGACGTTTTGAAATATTTAACACTTATCACTCTGTGTTTTCGGAAACAAAAATCGGGCACCGATAAAATTGAAAAAATCAAGCATTCCAATCGGGCATGGCAAAATTCAATGATTCCAAGTTTGTGAAAATCATATCTTAAGAAACATTGCAGAATTCAATGAACTGAGTCGAATGCCATGCTAGATTTTGAGCGTCACTTTATATATTAGTCCAGTTTTAAAGCTTTTGCCTTACCGTTCTTTGTTCGTAAGAGAAGAAGGTCAAAATCATCTTGAAAAATATTTATTTTCGATTTAAAATTAATATTTGAATAAAAACTTTCGCACAATTCAAGTAAGAATTACTTAGGAACGATCTCAAATTTGAAATTTAGGCCGTCATTTCAAAATCAAATATCAATTTATTGTTTTCAAAAGCATTTTCAGGTATGTGAAATTGGAAAAAAATGTTTGTTACTGCTTTTTATTAAAGTATAGCATTTTCGGGTTGAAAGTCAAAAACATGATCGACAATAGTGTTTGAACTCTTTTTTTCTCAATTCTCTATATAGTTTTACCTGAAATATAACGGCCTTATATATAATAGCTGGACTAGCTATAATTTTAATATAATCTGAATGCTTGCTTTTGATGAACCATGATTCTGTAACAGATTCTTGGACCTAAATTCTGGAATTCATAGCCTCGAAAAAGTGACAACTATTTTTATCAATATTCAGCAGTAGAAGCCGAAATGCGAAAATGTATTCAACCTTGTTCAACATGAAAGAAATTCAACAACTCGGATTCTACAAGAACCTAAAATCGGTTCCTAAGAACTATTTGATATTTTCAATCCTTGAAATGAGTGAATCTACAACGTAATTGTCAATGAAGAAATTCTGTTAGTTGAATTTTTGGTCTCGCTAGCCCGACCTCATTGATTGTAAACGTGTAGTGTATTTAAAAAGAGCATGCCCTTTCAGCTAGAGTCAGTATTGCAGATTGCCTTCAGAGTTGAGCTTCTGGCATAGTTTTTTAACAACACGTTATTTCGCATCAACATGACTTCTGGGAAAGCGTGTCTTTGTTATTCATATTCACGTCATCCGGTCAGAATTTATTCTTTGGCCTTTTCTGTTGTAGGGAACACAGATCCCTATTTTTACACCTAAGATCCCTATTGTAAAGAAAGTTAGTAATGCTATCAATATTTGATGCTGCCTGTTATATGATGCCGATATATTTGCTCACTCATAGTGTGATTCTACATTTTCATGCAAACGCAGTGTATTTTTGCAATTAATCATTAGTTTATTTTAACTGCAGCTGTCTTTTACAGATTAGAAATATGCAAATTTTAGAGGACTCATTGCTGTGTAGTTTATGACATTCATTATCCCGATCTTATTACACGGCTGCTCGGCCATCCATGGAAGTTGACCATCAATGTTAACTTCCCTCTCTGAGCAGCCTAGATAGCCGTGTAGTGTCGGTAGCGGTTTCCCAACTGCTAAGAATAACGCTACGGTCCACCTGTACCGGTGGTATAAGTCCACCAAACAGGTAAGCCGTGTGGCATCCGGCGGAATTATTTTTTACCAAGAATTGATCCACTGGTTTCCTATTCCATGTCGTAAAAGGCCACAAAAATAGGAACTCCTAAGTCAAGGTGTATTTCCGTGCCGATGGCTGAATGGCTGCAGGAGGTTAAACATTGCAGTCGTGAACGGAATATCTTGGGTTTTTCCCTTACTGGATACACGCAATGCTTAGCAATCAACTTCTTTGATCATCGCTTCGGCGGGCCAGAGATTAGAAAGCTGAGTGTCTGTGGGTGTCCTCAAGGTGGTGTACTATCCCCACTTTTATGGAACCTAGTCGCTGATAGTTTGTTAAGGAAACTTAATAACCTTGGATTTCCGACTTATGGTTTTGCCGACGATTATCATATATTGATGACCGGTATAAGCATTAACACTCTCTTTGATTTAATGCAGCAAGCCCTGCGATCTGTTGAACAATGGTGTTGTCAGGTTTGGATTATCTGTAAATCCGGGCAAAACATCAATGGTGCTTTTCACTCATCGTAGGATAATTACAGGAGCTCGTCCGTTGCAGTTCTTTGATTCAGGGGTCACTGTGGTCGATCAAGTTAAATACGTCGGGGTTATTCTTGACTCAAAACTGAATTGGTCTGCTCACATTGATTTCAGGATTAAAAGAGCTTGCATGGCTTTCGGCCAATGCAGACGAGCTTTTGGAAAATCATGGGGACTCAAACCCAGATATATTCATTGGATCTACACAACTATCGTTAGACCAATTTTAGCATATGGATGTCTTGTATGGTGGCAGAAAGGAGAAGTCGCAACAGTTCAGTCAAAGCTAAATCATCTCCAAAGGATGGTCCTAATGGCGATGACAGGAGCATTCACGACAACTCCTACTGCTGTGCATTAAACCACTATATGTGTTCCTAAAACAAGAAGCATTATCTTGTGCATACCGTCTTAGGGTTACAGGGCTTTGGAACAGTAACCCATTAGAATATGCTACCAGTCACACTCGCTTGTGGTCTCAAATGGTTCCGTGGGATGAGTATTTACTCGCTCCTAGTGACCTAACTCTCACATGCAGTTTTCCTTTTAAAACATTCAAAGTGAGCTATCCTCTTCGTTAGGAATGATTGTCTGGTTGTCTGGAACGACAACTTGATGAACACATAGTTTGTTTTACGGACGGTTCTCTGTTGAATGGTCGTGCTGGTGCTGGTATCTACTGTCGTGAAATAGGCTGGAGCAGTCTCATTCACTTGGTAGATACTGTACTGTGTTCCAAGCAGAAATCTACGCAATTCTGTGTGGAGTACAATCGGCACTTCAGCAGAGGATCTGTGGTAAACGTATTTATTTTTGTTCCGACAGTCAGGCAGCCTTAAAAGCACTCAGTTCGAATGACTCACGGTCGAATCTAGTGATCGCATGTCGAACTCAAATTGAAGACCTCAGCATTTCAAATGCTGTTTACTTCATATGGGTACCCGGCCATTCTGGTATTACTGGAAATGAATGGGCTGATGAGTTGGCTAGAGCTGGTGCAACGAATGATTTCGTTGGTCCTGAACCAGCTTTACCACTTTCAACTAGTTGGATAAAGCACAAGATACGTTCTTGGGCTGCATCCAAACATGCCAGCTACTGGCGCAGCTTGCAAACTTGCGCTCAGACAAAAGCATTTCTACCAGATTTAAATCTGAAAATGTCAAAGTGTCTACTGCATTTCTCCAAGTATCATTGAAGTATTCTGGTCAGAGCTCTGACTGGACATTGCAAACTCAATTATCACATGGCTACTATTCAACGTGCTGAGTATTATTCGTGTGATTTGTGTGAATGCGATTATGGTACTTCATATCATCTGATATGTAACTGTCCCGCATTGACGCAGCTACGTATCCGGGTTTTTGGTTCTCCATACATGGTTGAGTCTGTGTATGCGGAGCTAAAATTGAAGGATATTCTCTCGTTTCTCACCCAATGTGGTAAGGAGCTATAGTCAGAAGGGTTCATCGTTCTTCCTGGAGTGAATGAATCCCTTCTGTATTCACCTTAAATAGGGTTTGGCAGATTGTTTGGCATCCTCTGGGGGGTACCGCATTTACTTCTGCTCGTACATACTGCGAGTCGTTCTGCATTCTTCCGGGAGTGCAGAATGGTGTCGCTTTTGTAAGATCTCTAAATCCTCTCGGGGGTTGGAGGTTTTATTAACAGCAGACTGTTCGGGACCTCGTAGAGGTTCAGAATTTCCTTCTGCTTCCACTAAATGTGATCCTCAGCAGATTGTTCAGCATCCCTTAGGGGTGCAGAATTTACTTCTGCTTTTATGTGTTTTTGTGTCGTCAATTTTTCCCATCCTCCTAGTTCAACCCTTACCATTTCCTTTCAATCCTTCCCTCTTATATATCGGGAAAATGATGCTAAAAACAAATTGATGGCAAGGCACAAATCTCCAAATATCAAGGGGAACGTGCCATTTGAGCCAATTTGTTCTGATTCCTGATTCCTGATATTCATATTCACGTCATCCGGTCAGAATTTATTCTTTGGCCTTTTCTGTTGTAGGGAACACAGATCCCTATTTTTACACCTAAGATCCCTATTGTAAAGAAAGTTAGTAATGCTATCAATATTTGATGCTGCCTGTTATATGATGCCGATATATTTGCTCACTCATAGTGTGATTCTACATTTTCATGCAAACGCAGTGTATTTTTGCAATTAATCATTAGTTTATTTTAACTGCAGCTGTCTTTTACAGATTAGAAATATGCAAATTTTAGAGGACTCATTGCTGTGTAGTTTATGACATTCATTATCCCGATCTTATTTCAATTGAATCATTTTTCTGAATGCCAAGCTTATTTTCATCTAACATTTGGCATCATTACGAGAATCAGACGAGACTTCAAGGACCCATATGGTCTAAATGCAATAGTTTGTAAGTCCAATACTAAAACATGCGTGTATGGATTGGAGCTCGCATGGAATTTGCAAATAAAAAGTGTACTGCAGAGATTTGTCTGATCCAGGTAGAAAGATTCAACTATAGTTACTTGTGACTGAAGTAATCAGTGCCGATATTGGCTTTCCAAAGATCAAATCTTCATATAACTCAACAACCACTTCGCTCGACTAGTCTACTTCAACCAATGTTTCATCGAACTACATTGGGATTTCATGAATCGATAACAGCAAGCATTCGAGTCTTCTCCAAAGTTAAGTATTTTTTCGAATTTAGTGAACCGTTATATTAATTATACCTTACCATTCTTGTTTTAGAACGTTCTACAAAGTGCAAAACCCGCTTACGTAGTTCTAAAACTTGTTTCGTGGTTTTTGTAATTCCTTGCAAATCATTCCGAACAACGTGGGGTGGCGCTAGGAAAATCAAAGTCCATCAAACACAAGATATGAATTTATAACGTAAAAAGATCGCATAAATTGTATTTTTGCCTTTCTCATGTAGAAAGGTAAAATGGACTTGTAAAAATTGGTGTGTGTGTATGTGTGGGTGTATGTATCATATAATCTCACTAGGTTTTCTCGGAGATGATTAAACCGATTTTGAAACTTAGATTCAAATGAAATGTCCTACGGTACCATTCCTGAATTTCATTCGGATCCGACTTCCGATTCCTGAGTTATAGGATAAAGTGTGTTCAATATTGTGCACCGTCACTTAAATGGGCGAAACAAAAACGTAAAAATATACTAAACTGGTCTCAAAACTTAACTATTATCAGTAGGTAACTAAACAAACCGATTCTGGCTATCCTGGTTCCTGGTCTTCGGTTCCGAAAGCACCGGAAATAGTTGTCATATATTATAAAATGGATCTCACTTACTTTTCTCAGCGACGGTGTGACCGATTTTCAAGAACTTAAATTCAAATGAAAGGTCTCGTGATCACATACGAAATTCCTGAACCCGGATCCGACTTTCGGTTCCAGAATTATAGGGTAAAGTGTGTTAAATATTGTACATCGTCACTAAAACCGGCGAAACAAAACACGTAAAAAAAATTCTAAACCGTTATTCCCAATCTTAGGGTCAAATGAAAGTTCTTATTGTCCTACCAAAAATTACTGCATATTTTTGAATACAACAAAAATTTGAACCGTCGTTTAGAGTACGATGGCAAACTCGTATAAAATTATCACTCGGATTCCAGGGCTGGAAATGCATATAATAGTGAACCCACTTCTTTTTCTAATGGATGGCCTAACCAGAGAACTGCTTCCTTCTCAACTTTATTCTAGCTGATGCACAAACAATTCCTTGGTTTCTTTCAAAAATCGAAGAGAAACATTTTGAATAGAATACCACTGTATTATATATTAGAAAGGGATCATTACACCACTAGGTGGATTAAAACAGTTTTTTTCATACATTAACGCGAGGATAGATTATGTACGCTGTGTGCGGGTTGCTGCCGCATGAGAGCTCCGCACGTAGCTATCTTATAGAATATGGTGACAATTTTCGGCGTAGTACTAGCAGTGTTGCAGGGGATAGACAGCTCGAAAAGAAAATAATTCTAAACTAATACTTAGGTGCTTGGCATATTTACAAATTCGATCACATTTCACTGGTGGTGCCTGACACGAGTGTGATTAGAATTTCCGCTAAAAATATATACTTGCCTCCAACTACGGGCGATGTTTATATAGGGCACACGGTTTAAATGAACTCTGCTATGAAGAAAATTAACCAACGTGGCAGAAAATTATCCGACGAAAACTTGTTGCCACTATTTTCCTCACGGTTGTTTCAACGCTGTCTTACAAAGATTTCCCAAATGTACTAATTCTTATCAGTGTTTGGAGCAGTAGTTTTTAGGAACGACTTGAGCACTGTACACTAATAAACCTTAGTTTTCCGGACCGCTCGTTTCACTAACTGTCTATATGCAATTTTATGTTACGACAGTACGGGAAAACTACAGGTCATTGAATGTTTTATTTTTAAATTACAAAAGACAATTATATCGATACCTACTGTTTCTATTGACTTCATTGGTATTTTTTTAGCAAATAACAATTGATGGAAACTAATATTAGGAAATTTAAAGGCTAATAGAGTACTCGATTGAAAAAAATAGTTTAGATAGGCTCATAATATCATGATCGGTATGAAAACAACAACTTTTTTACATTACATTTGTGTTCATAGTTTGCATTAACCCTCAGTTATGTACACACAAATTACCCAACGTTTTATTTGATTCACTTTGAATTATCGTATTAAAGAAAACATTAATCAATTTTGTTCAGTAACCGTGCGGCTCCGTTTGATATTTTAAGCAGTTAAGATGCTGCCTTTGATGGCGTGTTTGTGCGAGGGGCAAGCAACAAGAACTAGTACTAAAAAAGTTTAACCATTGTTTTATTGTTCATTGTTCATTGTTCATTGTTCATTGTTCATTGTTCATTGTTCATTGTTCATTGTTCATTGTTCATTGTTCATTGTTCATTGTTCATTGTTCATTGTTTATTGTTTATTGTTCATTGTTCATTGTTCATTGTTCATTGTTCATTGTTCATTGTTCATTGTTCATTGTTCATTGTTCATTGTTCATTGTTCATTGTTCATTGTTCATTGTTCATTGTTCATTGTTCATTGTTCATTGTTCATTGTTCATTGTTCATTGTTCATTGTTCATTGTTCATTGTTCATTGTTCATTGTTCATTGTTCATTGTTCATTGTTCATTGTTCATTGTTCATTGTTCATTGTTAATTGTTCATTGTTCATTGTTCATTGTTCATTGTTCATTGTTCATTGTTCATTGTTCATTGTTCATTGTTCATTGTTCATTGTTCATTGTTCATTGTTCATTGTTCATTATTCATTGTTCATTGTTCATTATTCATTGTTCATTGTTCATTGTTCATTGTTCATTGTTCATTGTTCATTGTTCAATGTTCATTGTTCATTGTTCATTGTTCATTGTTCATTGTTCATTGTTCATTGTTCATTGTTCATTGTTCATTGTTCATTGTTCATTGTTCATTGATCATTGTTCATTGTTCATTGTTCATTGTTCATTGTTCATTGTTCATTGTTCATTGTTCATTGTTCATTGTTCATTGTTCATTGTTCATTGTTCATTGTTCATTGTTCATTGTTCATTGTTCATTGTTCATTGTTCATTGTTCATTGTTCATTGTTCATTGTTCATTGTTCATTGTTCATTGTTCATTGTTCATTGTTCATTGTTCATTGTTCATTGTTCATTGTTCATTGTTCATTGTTCATTGTTCATTGTTCATTGTTCATTGTTCATTGTTCATTGTTCATTGTTCATTGTTCATTGTTCATTGTTCATTGTTCATTGTTCATTGTTCATTGTTCATTGTTCATTGTTCATTGTTCATTGTTTATTGTTCATTGTTCATTGTTCATTGTTCATTGTTCATTGTTCATTGTTCATTGTTCATTGTTCATTGTTCATTGTTCATTGTTCATTGTTCATTGTTCATTGTTCATTGTTCATTGTTCATTGTTCATTGTTCATTGTTCATTGTTCATTGTTCATTGTTCATTGTTCAGTGTTCATTGTTCATTGTTCATTTTTCATTGTTCATTGTTCATTGTTCATTGTTCAGTGTTCATTGTTCATTGTTCATTTTTCATTGTTCATTGTTCATTGTTCATTGTTCATTGTTCATTGTTCATTGTTCATTGTTCATTGTTCATTGTTCATTGTTCATTGTTCATTGTTCATTGTTCATTGTTCATTGTTCATTGTTCATTGTTCATTGTTCATTGTTCATTGTTCATTGTTCATTGTTCATTGTTCATTGTTCATTGTTCATTGTTCATTGTTCATTGTTCATTGTTCATTGTTCATTGTTCATTGTTCATTGTTCATTGTTCATTGTTCATTGTTCATTGTTCATTGTTCATTGTTCATTGTTCATTGTTCATTGTTCATTGTTCATTGTTCATTGTTCATTGTTCATTGTTCATTGTTCATTGTTCATTGTTCATTGTTCATTGTTCATTGTTCATTGTTCATTGTTCATTGTTCATTGTTCATTGTTCATTGTTCATTGTTCATTGTTCATTGTTCATTGTTCATTGTTCATTGTTCATTGTTCTATACCGTCGCGATAGCCAGATTGGTGTAATTTCTTCGAACTAAAATTTATCGCTCTATCGACCGTTTTTTGAAGATTTGACTCAATTTGACTTCTTTATAGTAACAAACATGAACAAGTTACTTGCCAGGAAAAGGATTTGAAGGCCTATATTTATAGACCTCGGGAAAACGTATTTTTGGTTGAGTTGAAAAATTAGAAAATCACTGGGCTAAGAGGGCGTAGAAATCAAACTGAACGGTTTCGTTCTTATTTTGTTTTGGTTGTTTTGGTTTAGTTTGTCTTGCATAACCGTAATATTTCCATGAAATTTTTATGTGTTGATGGGCCATGGTGGTTGGCTGTTCAGAGCGTAAGGTTTAGGTCTGACAAGCCAGATATAGAATGTTCGAGCCCTGGCCTGGCAGGGTAGTAGCACTGATCATGCAATAGTCCTGTACACTCATGAGTCGGTTGTGAAATCTATTGAAACGAAAGGCCATGCTACGTCTTTGAGTGTAACATTACTCTGACTTTGCTCTGCTTGGGTAGAAAATCATCAGGCACACACACTTAAAAAAATCCCTGTGATTTTACATCCTATAAGATGCACATAAATGGAGCGTCTCAGTTCACGCAAATTCATGTGGAAGAGCATTTAATATTGTGTCTAAAACTCCATGACATGAAATTCGTTAAAATAAAAAAAAATACTGATAGCAAACCGCCACGCACCTTGAACCAAGAATCATTGGATCGATCACAAGTACGTCTGTTAATCCACTGAGCCACAGAAGCATGCATCTGCTTGGCTGGTAAAAGGTGCATTTAAATTCATACTGTCGCACCTGATAGCAGAACGCAAGTTACAGTCCAAACCAGTAAAATTCAAGCTCATCTAACATTAAATCATTACAAATCAAATTTTCCGTCATTTGACAAATTAGGTCTTCATGAATTACATCTTATGACGGATTAAGTCACCTGTAAAATTCAAATTTTTTTGGAGTGCAGGATTTACAGTAGTAACGTCATTTGGGATAAGCTGACAAGTGTTAGATAGAATTCATCTAGAAATTGAACTTATTCTTAAGATAAACTCGTGCGTAATAATGTGGTATTGATTCTTTAAACCTAAAACATTTCGAATATCATATTAGTATGTTGGAATTCATTAGGTAATCTAAACACTGTTTTTATTAAGCGATTTGCTATTATAAACTACATTAAAAATAAACACTTAATTTGTACATGATCTTATAACTGTTTCAGGTTTGTTTATATCAGTTCATCATTTTTATTCCATGTAAGATAGCTGTCTATTGGTTGAATTCGTGGAAGAGGAAGGAGTCTAACATAAAATAAATTGTAACTTCAATGGACTCAATAAAACGATAAAGAAGGTTCATGTAAGGATGGAAGCAAGAATGTCGCGAACTGGGACATTGGATGGTCTACTTTGGGTACGCAATGAATTTATTAGTTGAGATCTGACATCACGATACTCCACGCACTCCAAACGACATGATCAATATCGCGGTAACCTTCGCCACAAGCACAATGATTAGTCTAGGAAAGTCCAATTAGAAGGAGATGTGCATCTAACGTGTAGTGATTCGACATGAATCTGGACATCACACGAATGAAGTGTCTACTCACATCCAGCCCCCTGAACCATGCCTTTGTCGATATTTTAGGTATAGTTGAGTGCATCCACCGACCATTTTGACTAGTTATCGATAAGATATGTGAACTCTAGTAAACAGGAGATCGAAATTTTTAGTTTTGTTTTATAGTAACAATCAACGGAATTTGAATGCTGAATGAAAGTATATTTTATATACCTATAACTTGCTAAACTTGTTCAACTGAATAAAATCGGAATATTTTGGATTTCTTGCCCAAATTTCTAGAAAATGGTTTCTTATAGCCCCAAATTTGTAGTGTTTCTGTTGTAAAATCATGTTCTGAGGTTCAAATGACTAATTTTCTTCACAAACTTGATGTTTTGAAATTGCCACCTATGTGACGGCCGTTTTCAAGCTCATGTTTTGAAAACCGTTGACCAGAATCATTGAGTGGGGAGGGGGAACGGGATTAATCCCCCCCGGACCCGAATCATCTAAAAACTATCGACGGTGCTCAACATTCGTCGTCAACGAATATCAAGACTCAATCTCAATCAGTTACTTGGTGTATGTAGTGCCGAAGAAGGTGTAGGAAGTTGTGACGGAAACTCATCAAGGAAACCTTAGTGTCATGGACATTTCCAAGCATTAATCAACGCAGCAATGATGTAGAAACAAAACACGGACATTTTCAATCCGGTAGAAGATGCTACAAGAACTCTAGTCTCTCAATGCATGAAACGCGAGAGAATTTTTATACATTTCTTCGCTCCACTTCATACTCTGAGTATTTCACGGCCCTTAAAAAAATTTACAGTCTGATAATGATCGTTGCTGTGTGGAATTGCCCAAGAGAGAATCGCAAGTTGACAATTATCGCAGAAAATTGAATCGATGATTCGACTTGATGATCCTCATACTAGGTTGCAATATTACAAAACCCTTGTGTAGAGCATTCACAGACATTTTCATAGACACAACTTATACAAAGGTTATATGCACATAGTTAGAATAAGCGACAATAGTAAAATGATTCTATCGCAATTATCAACTGCCTGTATAGAATCGGATCGCGGAACGAGAATAAGCGACCGTTTGTTGCTTCAGAGAGGATCCCCACAGCAGCGTGCTAACCATTAATTCTCAGAAATGTCATCGAGAGAAATTCGCTCTCGCACTGGTGAGCCATGCATGGTTTTTGTTGTTGCGATGATATCCGTCTCTCTTTGATTGGCACTGATTCAATCGTGTGAAGGGTTGCTGGTGAGCGTTCTTTGATACGATAAAAGCCATCCTTGGTAGCCAGTGAAACTTTAGAACGAAATAAAGTTATTATTCATTGCGCGATTAACGCTAAAAAGAAAAATTTTGTTCTCGTGTTAATAATCGTTTTCAAGTAGTACCATTCCTTGTACAATATCGTTGTAAGAAAACAACCCGCTAAATGTGTTTGAAAGAAAAGCATAAAAACAGTTTTTGAATAGTGATAAATAAAACTAAATATTGGATTTGTTAGCACATAGCACATAGCATAGATGGTTTTTTTATATCATTTATTTTACCCCGGCTTTAACCATTTTGGTCGTTCACCGGGTAGCCTGATGGTAGCAAGTGTAAGAAGAAACATTCACTGAGGGATAATAGCTATTTTTCGTGAACAAAACATACAGCACAAGAAGCATAGATCCACTTTAGTGTTACCGAAAAAAGATAACAAGTGATAATGGTTTTGCGAAAGTGCACTTAGAGTGTTGATTAAAAGAGAAGCTGGAATTCAGAACCGGACAGTTTAGTCCACTATAGAAGCCAGTATAGCGAAGGCATCCTCCATACAAGAAAAATCCTAAAGTTAAGTCGAAGATTGCAAAAGTGCCAATGAATAAAATGTTTGTGCAAACAGAAAATCCGTTTTTTTTATACTCCTGATCAAAAGAAACACCCCTCCAATCCTCGACGCACGTCGCTCGGACTGCGCGGCAATTCAGGTTATTCGTATTATTGAATAAAAAAAAAAGACTTCAGAAAGAGCAAAGATGCTGCAGCGTAGTACGAGAACGAACAAGGAATGTTACAGAAATGTTATGAGAAAGCACCTCCAGGAAGATTAAGATCGCAAAGCGATGGGACAGTTGTATCGCGTAAATTACACAAAGAAGTTCTTTGAGATGGTGTGCCACTCGCTTAGAGGCCTCACGCCACAGATTGATATGTGTAGAGAAGTCAGTGGTAATAATTCGTAAGATGTAGGAGGAGGAGATTATACCGCAGAAATGAATCGGAGAAGTTGTGTGTCCTATCTATAAAGAGGTCGACAGGCTAGACTGTTGCAACTACTACGCAGAGGATGCCTTTGGATTTCGATGGTAAGAGCTCAATAATTATTATTATTAATACATGAAATAACTTAGCAGATGTAATCAGTATACTATGAATAAGATTTGTTCAACTTTTCAGGATTTTTACTCATACGGTTCAAAAGTTATAGAAGATTTTCGTTTTTTATCGAAAACACCCTTTGAAAACTTCAGATACAGAAAAGAAGACAGTGTCAGGCTGGTAGGTAAATATACGAGGTCTGTTCAAAAAGTTCCCGGAATTTTTTAATTGCGCGCGTCTGGAGAGTCCGGTGGTCAATTTTTTTTTTTATTGTGTTGGTACATATGTCCCTAATGTATGGTGAAATTTTCAGCTGTATTCATTGTTTACATTCTGTCTTGTAGCGGCTGGTGTAGACGTGTTTTTTTGAGCTCGGCGATTTTTGTTAGTTTAAAAAATGGAAGAATTGAAGCGACAAAGAATTTGTATTAAATTTTGCGTGAAAAATGAAATAAAGTGTAACCAAGTGTGCGAAATGTTACAGAGAGCCTACGGTGAGTCTGCTATGAAAAAAACAAGTGTTTACACGCGTTTCCAAGATGGCCGCGAAGACGTTGAAGACGACGAACGCTCCGGTCGACCCAGCACGTCAATAATCGATGAAAATGTGGGAAAAGTGTAAAAAATGATTATGGATGATCGCCGAATCACTATTAGAGAAGTTGCTGATGAAGTTGGCATATCAGTTGGCTCATGCCATCATATTTTTTCAAATGTTTTGGGCATGAAACGAGTGGCAGCAAAATTCGTTCCAAAACTGCTGAATTTTGATCAAAAAAACAAACGCATTACCATCGCTCAGGAGCTGTTAAACGACGTCAACGACCTCCTTATTCACCAGATATCGCTCCGTGTGTTTTTTTCCTGTTCCCAAAGTTGAAGAGACCCATGAAAGGACAGCGTTTTTCATCGATTGATGAGATAAAGGCAGAATCGCTACAGAGCATTACAAAAAGTGACTATCAGGGGTGTTTCGAAGACTGGAAAAAACGCTGGCATAAGTGTATTATATCTAGGGGGGATTACTTTGAAGGGGACCATATAGATGTAGACGTATAAATAAATATTTTTTTAGAAAAATGAGAATTCCGGGTACTTTTTGAACAGACCTCGTATGTTGAATGTTTCAATTTAAAAAGTGTGTATTTGAAACAGGTTAAAAAATTAGTTTACGTCGTTAATTGATGGCACTTAAACTCACTTCTGCAATATGCGAGTCCCAAAAGATCGGAAGTAGTGGACAAAAAGCTTCGTAATGGAATTTATAGTGACTTCTCACAAATAGCTGAACCCATTCATGTAATGGTCGATTAATTTCTCATCATGCAAACCCACCTATCAATTCAAGTTCCGGAAGCTCCAGAAGTAAGTTTTTCGAAGCACTGGAAACAATTTTTGGAATTTTCCAATGAGAGAATGGCATGTAGTTCATGAAAACCGGTTCAACCATGTTCGAGAAAATCAAGTTTAATTTTGTTGCTCATTTACACACTACAGACATGATTCGAATGGTTTATGACAATCGGCCTTCCGGGCCTCGGTTCTATAGTAGGTTTTCACAGCAATTGCATAACAACAGAAAGGCAAAAACAATGAAAATTAGTACATTCGCTTAAATTTTGACTCAAATGTCTGTTTGCAAATGCGCGCAATGGAATGAAATAGCATTCTTGATACTTCAAAATCTCAGTGTTCATAGCTACGGCATTGTGCATTTATGATAGCGAAGTGATAACGATGACGATGGTAGTGGGATCTTGCATAATTCAACAAAGTCAACAACAGCGACAGATGTAGGAAGGAATAGAAAACACCCTTCTTCGTGTCGCGTTTTTTTACCAATTAGAAGCGCGAAAACAAAACCGGCTCGGTGTTTCTAATTTTAGAATACGCGGTCGGTTAATTGGATATTGGGGCAACGTTCGATTTTTATGTTTCAGGCTTACCTAAAATTAAGCCGCCACCAACATCGAACAGTGGTGCCTCAATTGGCCCATCGATTTTGCTCATCCATCCCTCATGAATATGCAAACGAAACCTTGTTTGCGGTTTTCGCTTAATCCGCTTTCAATTACTGTTATGAACGAAATGAACAGATGTCGATCATGGTCGATCGCGGACTGAGAAAGTGATTGATGCTTCAGTAGTACGATAATCTTTCCGTTCAATTATGCTATCTCCCAGATGCACACCACAAGAACTGCATTGAACTGTAATGGTTTGTTTTTCGACGCTGTTCCTGGTTCTGAGATGGCATAGTTTTAGGAAAAAAAAAGTTTATTTAGGGAAAATAGTATACTAGTACTACTCGGCAAAGCCGAACAATATTCTCAAGTGTGTATGCAGGTGCTTAAGAAAGAGTGTTAGACTGATGCACACGGAACCACTCGCGATCCAATTTCAACCAGAATATTAGTTGATTTTCTGAATTCGATTGGTAAAAATTTGGTGTTGTTATTGAAACAAAGCTCTGTTAGCTCTGAAAAACATATCGGTTTTAGTTCTTTAGATGGTGCAATTAGTTGAATCAACTCGAACAATATTATTGATTTGCGATAATAATCAAAATATAATTACTGACATACGTCATGATCTTTTTGAAAAAAGTGTGTTGAAATACATGAAATGAATATCGTTGTTCCAATATAAACAGTATTTTATATTGACATGTAATATCATAAGTTATTAACAGGGCTGGAAAAACTACCGATCACTTGATCTTAGGCTTAAATAATCACTACTGATTTCATTACAAGTGATCTTAACCAAACGTTACGAAATCAGAAATGATTTGATCTATAAGTGATTTTGATTTTTGTATGATCATGATCATGTCAAGTCGAAATCAGTAGAGGTCTAAATTCTAAAAAAAGCATCAACTGCTGGGAATTGGAATTTTATAATTTTTAGGAATCCAATGATAGGTGATAAGCAGAGGTGGATTATAATTCTCACCAGTACGTATATGTGTTGATAAAGTTAAGAAGAGCGATTCCGTACACGCGATAATGATCTATACCGGAGCTTGGTTTTGTAAACTCTAGTTCTCAACTGTATAGAAAAAAAATCGCGGCGCCAGAACGATTGAGAAAAATCATAGCCTTTGTACTAGAAGGATGGCTGAAAGAATTTCAATACAGCTAATAACATATATGATGTGATTAAAAATTATTATTAATAACAATCACAATTTTATTTTTAATCTTATTTATTTATTATTTGAATACCATACATAGAAGTAACAGGAGTGCAGGTTTTGCTACGGCAATTCAAATGCGCCATTCAAACGCAGTGCGTTTTGTGTGTTTGAAACCCTTCGCTCCTTTTTTTTGCCTTGGTATTACATTCCTGTAGTGGAATTTGACCTTCTGTTTCAACAGACTTCGCAGCCGATTCAGAGTGTACAGAACCATTGCATGGCTAGTGCTACGATTCTACTGACGCTACGAATCCTGCCAGGTCGGGGCTCGAGCATACGACAACTTGTTTGTAAGACCAGCGCCCTATGCATTGAACCGCCAACCCTTCGCTCCTGTAACTTCTATAAATTAAATTCATGTCAAAAAGCGTTTTATTATTAGTTCATGAACATCATCAGCGGGATCAAACAAATGAAGGTAAAACAGTCTTTTGTCGTTCTAACCACTATAACGATTTTGTGTAACGAAAGATCAGTACCGATTTGGATCGATGTGATTTAAAAGATCACTGATCAACTAATCTTAAAAAATCAGATCAAATCTTTATTCGGAAAAATCACAAGTGATCATTTTTGGTAATGATCTCGATTGGACGATTTTTTAATCTTGCTTTTCCAGCCCAGATTATTAATAAATGTATTCTTACTGTTATCAACTATATGTTAATGTGCGCTTATGTCTAATTCTGCGCGTAGAGCTTCTACGCATTGGAATATTTGTTCCCATTTTTTGGGTCAAAACAACTGGTTTTTTATAAATCATGAAAGAAGATCGACATTTTTCTTTAAACCTCAAAGAACAGACATCCGAGCTAGTACAAACTTTTTCAAAATAGCTGTGTAAAGCATACAAGTGAAAATCCGTTAAAAAGCACCGTTGCGTACTACTTCGTACGCATTAATTACCATTGAACGGACGCTCGAACGCAAGAGAATTGCTACTTGGTGATTGCTTTTTAAAACAACCGTTAAATTACTTACATTACTTACACACATTATTCATTACCATGGATTTAACAAAAACGATTAAGTATAGACGAGGACATTTTGTTATTAGCAATCTTTTTTATTTTTATATCTCTGTACAGGAGTACAAATGTGTGTGAATTATTTGATTTTTGTAACACCAAATCAATAAACGTTTTCTTTCGAAAATCCGAGACGACATAATCTAATGATACTATTTTAGTTTTAAGTTAGTCGTTAATTAAGATTAGAAAATACCCTTGGCATCTAAGAGCTTAAGCAGTGTGCCTAAAAATATATTATATTATTGAATAAAAATAAATAAACGTTTTCTAATTTGTCACCAAATCTTCTTCATCATAAACAAGGTTAACTTTATCACAACACCGCTGTTCGATAAACACTTGCTATGGAATTATAAATTTCTTCAAATCGAATGAACACAATTTTCCCAAACGCTTCAACTATCGATGTTGTTTTCATTGACATTTTGAAGCGACGCGAATAGATTTCAACTAAAAAAATTGTTGATTTTCCATTGTGATTATTGTTTTTCATTCAAAACAACACATTTTTCAACTACTTGAATATATGCAAATCTAAAACCATATTGGTTGAACCAAAAATTAAAAAAAATAGTAGAATCAACTATCGCAAAAATCAAAAACTGCGATATCGCAATTTTATGATCGGAGGGTTCTACGTGCAGTTTTTCAACATATGACAGGAACAAAAGTGGACATTTTCCAGCTTTGAAATTTTCTAAACCTAATTGAAAAAGTCGGAAACAACCCTTTACTTGTAGTACATACAAGCATTAAACAATTTCTATTAACAGTCCGTACATACACAAATAGTTCTAAATCTTGTTCTGACGCTACATTGCATCACACGTGGCGATCGTTATGTGTTTACTGGGTTCATTGTCATCTGAAAGCATCATTTTCATCAGCGTGGGATTCTCTAATGTGGTTAGCCTTTCCGAGTCGATGGTGTCGTTGAATACGAATTCGTCGCGTTATTAGCTTAATCTTAGTTCACATCGAAATCGCTTAGGAGCGACACGAAGAAGAGTATTATACTTCCCCATCGACGATACGAGCAGTACCGAAATGTTTTCAAGGTCGGACAAATTGTTGACAAGCGGATGCTTAAAAAATATTGTGTTGTGAGACGAGTTAAAATTAACATCAAAGATCATTGGCTTCAGCTATTAATATGTATGGTTTACTGCGCCATTGGTGTACTTTAGCACGAGAATAGTGGCAATATGCTTTTGATATTGGTTATGCATTCTTTTACCGTGAAAATGTAGCAAAAGTATTACAGATTGTGTCCAAAGCTGGACATTTGACACAGTTTCTCAACCACACTCTTTTTTGCACGAACATGGTTGCCGAAAAAAACATCTAAGAAAATCAACGAAAAATAGTTTTTCTATGGAGCTTTCTTGAATATCATAACTGGTCACCCTGCTTACGAATTTGATAAGGAGAAGAAGTAAAGAAAAAAAAACAGAACCATATGATTATGTTTTTATGTTGTTGTTTATAGACGTCAGAATTCTGTCAGTACTGAGCAGTTGCAGTTATGATCACACTTTTGATTCAGCACACTATCATATCATACAGCGCATTTCGCTTTGGTGTAAACTATGCAATAAAGTCAGAGTATTACATATATTTCGATGCGGACTAGATCATAAATGCATAGGAAAACTGCCTGGCAATTGTTAAGGTCATCGACCAAGTACCATGTTCGATGGAAATTTTGAAAAAATTACCAAAACCAAAAACAGACCTTAGAAAAGCTTTTATCTATCTGCAGGGCAAAAATGACTGAAAAATTCGGAGGATTTTCCGAGTCTTATCAAAAATAGCTCTGAAAAATGAGTGTTTTTGTGATCTTTTACAATTATTTGTAAAAAAAAATGAGATGAGACGAAAATTTTTTTTCAAGTTAACCTTATGATGGCTGCAAAGATTACATTCGGACACATTTTTGGAAAACCTTTTCAAGCAGAAAATCAACGAATTTCGAAAATTTCAACGAAATCGTTTTATATGAATTTCGTTGATTTTCCATGAAAAGCGTGAAAAGGTTTTAGAAAAATGTGTCCGAATGTAATTTTTGTAGCCATCATAAGGTTTATTTGAAAAAAAATGGTCATGTCATCGCATTATTTTTCCAAATAATTGTAAAAGATCACAAAAACACTCATTTTTCAGAGCTATTTATGATAAGACTCGTAAAATCCTCCGCATTTTAAACCATTTTTGCCCTGCAGATAGATAAAAGCTTTTCAAAGGTCCTTGTAGCCAGCATAAGGTTTATTTGAAAAAAAAAATATTTCATACCATCGAATTATTTTTTCAAATAACAGTTCGGCTGAAAAGTTCGTATCGTTTAATAGAAACACACATTTTTTTGTCAAAATTCGTTTTTATTATTCAACATAATTGCCATCAGAGGCGATACAGCGATTATAGCGATCTTACAACTTTTCGATACCATTTTTGTAGTACGATTTGTCCTTTGCCTTAAAATAGGCCTCAGTTTCAGCGATTACCTCTTCATTGCTTCTAAATTTTTTACCAGCGAGCATTCTCTTGAGGTCTGAGAACAGGAAAAAGTCACTGGGGGCCAAATCTGGAGAATACGGTGGATGAGGGAGCAATTTGAAGCCCAATTCGTTCAATTTCAGCATGGTTTTCATCGACTTGTGACACGGTGCATTGTCTTGATTGTGAGCTCACGCGGCACCCATTTTGCACAAAGCTTTCTCATATCCAAATATTCGTGAATAATATGTCCAACACGTTCCTTTGATATCTTTAGGGTGTCAGCTATCTCGATCAACTTCACCTTACGGTCATTGAAAATCATTTTGTGGATTTTTTTCACGTTTTCATCGGTAACAGCCTCTTTTGGACGTCCACTGCGTTCATCGTCTTCGGTGCTCATATGACCAGTACGAAATTTTGCAAACCACTTACAAATTGTTGCTTCGCCCGGTGCAGAGTCTGGATAACACTCATTAAGCCATTTTTTGGTATCGGCGGCACTTTTTTTTCATCAAAAAGTAGTGTTTCATCAACACACGAAATTCCTTTTTTTCCATTTTTTTCACAATAACAAAAGTAGCTTCACTCAAAATGCAATATCTCACAAACTAATAATCAGACAGCTGTCAAATTTATACACGTTTCTTTTGAAGGTTGGTACTAACTGAAAATGGTATGGATTTAATTCTAGTGGCGCCCTCTCATAGAAACGATACGAACTTTTCAGCCGATCTGTTAATTATGACAGATCACAAAAACACTCATTTTTTCAGAGCTATTTTTGATAATACTAGGAAAATCCTTCGAATTTTTCAACCATTTTTGCTCTGCAGATAGATAAAAGCTTTTCAAAGGTCTGTGTGTTTTTGGTTTTGGAAAATATTTCAAAATTTCCATCGAAAATTTCCTAAAACCACAGACGCGCATGGTACTAGGCCGATGGCCTTAAAGCCTTAATGATCATTTGTTTGATGATCGATTCGGTGTGGGTGCGTACTTTGCTAAACAAAAGAATTTGGGCCAACAAAACACTACTTGATGCGGTCTATCGATGCAATAAATATCTCAGTTTCACACACTTTATGAAGATAGAGAAACAGGATTCATTTCTTTAAATTGTCGATCATCCAGAAAAAAATCCCGTCTGCATTTCAATAGCACTTTCAAAAAATAACCTTCAATTTGAATATGTAAGTTACGTTCACTTTGGTAGGTTGGGGTAATTATTAACAATTGTACAATTTTTTTTCATTTGGCCGCATGAATGTGATTATATTTTGATTTAAAATGTAAACAAGTTCCCATGATGTGCAATAAAATATATTTCAACCATTTGAATTCGAGTCAAACGTCAGAACTTGCACATGCACTAGTGGTGATGGTAAACAGTGACGCTCATCAAGCCAGGGTCGAGACCGAGTAGACATGTTGACTCTGACTCTTGATGCAATTTTTCGTTTTAAATATAGCAAACTGCAGTGTGCACGAATACGAGAGTTATTGCCGCGCGAGCCGTGCTTACAGCTCCGTTTCCGTTTCAACCTTTTCAGTTCCGCGGTTTTTCACTATCGAACGTATTAAGGTTTGCGTACATATTGAAAATGGTGAAAAAATTGAATACATAGTGACTTCATTAAAAGTGTGCTCTAGTTATAGCAAAATTTCGATATCACACAACCTCAATACATAATGCACAATTTGTTTCGTTTGGTGATTCTCGGAGGCACTTAATCGGTTAAGTCCCGGTATTCTCTCTTGACTTTCGTTCGAGTGTTGTTTTCATCGTCCGGTGCTGTAGAGCTTGTTTTCTGTTCGCAAATACAGATAAAATAATTTAAATTTCACTGAATTTCAGTGCAATCTGGGATACGTTTGTAATTGCGATTTTCATCAACAACATAATAAAACAAAACCAGATGCCAAAATATTGCTAGATAAATATTTACCTCCATTTAGCTTTGCAAGCGAGGTTCAATTCCCTTTAAAGGTCAATCACGTTCGTTTTTTGTTGTCCTGCAAGCGTTTGCCGATAGTTGAGCGTGAATTTTGCGATCGATAACGAAATTTGAATCGCACATATTTTCGCTCATCTTTCCTTAGGAGGCATTGAATTGAACTTTAATTTGGCTAATTATGAGTCATACATACATTTTTCATCTAAATATTTTTTTTCGGTAAAGAACTCGAAAATATTCGACATGTTTTTTTTTATTTCAATATGGAACGTGGATTTTTCGGGATATGATTTTTTAAGTTTCGCGTTTACTAAAAAGAGCCTTTTTTCAACAGACTGTACTGTAAGATCTAATGAAGATACAAAAATTCATACAAGACATGAAATGTGCGTCTTTTCCTTAGATTTTCTAATTAGCAATTCCATAAAATAACCTTCAATCTTAATTTCATGAAATAAGTTGAAAATTTATAAACAAATAAAAAAAAATCAAACTTGGGCCAATTTTTTCTTTTTCCAGTTAAAAAAAGAAACCTTAGGGGTTTAACTCAATCTTGGCAAAGTTTCATAGTGGAAAGATTAATACTTTTGAAGCAGTGAATTTTTTTAATCACGACTCGCAGGCGCGGAGTGTACCGCAGCGCAACTCGCTCGAAAACGGGAATAATTTGTCGATACATGTCGCGCCACTGATCGAATACTAACTCTGACAGTTTATTGTTAGAAACGTTTCAGATAAGATCTCGGTGTAAAAATGAGTTCAAAAATCAAAAATCGTTTCTGCAATCCATTTAACTTTAAGACTTATGTTAGCAAAAATCAAAAACATTCGTTGCGTCGGGTTTCTTCTTACCTCCTTGAGAAATTCGATTTTTTCAAGCAAATGATGTTATGTGTGCTTAGGCAGAAAGCGAGTAAAATATGGGTAAAGGATTTACGTGAGTATTGAAATAGTGATGACATACAGTTTTGTAAAAGTTGCGAGCTATTTAGCTGTGAAGAAAAATTCTGTCGATGCAATTGTGATCACCAGAGATGCCACGTAAAAATTTCAAATATCTTTAGGCAGGGTTGCAAAAGTCTTTATATCCGAAAAAATCTGCAGTCAGCTAGTATTTCTTTTATATTCTAGGTCGCGACAATTTCAAAAGTCTGCAAATTTTGACGAAAGTTTGCGAAAAACTCGATTTTCAAAAGTCTGCAAAAGTCTGCACAACAAAAAATATCTGCAGCACTATGCACAAAATCGGCAGATTAACAGATATTTTGTTACGAAAGTGGGGAGTCTCGTGAGGAAAAAGTATTATTGTGATTCCGAGAACAAGAAGTAAAACCTATTTTTTTCTTAAACTTTTGAATGAAAAATCATGAATATTCATATTGTACAGAAAAACAAATTTTCCCTGAAATAATAATTAAAGTGAAACAACTTTGTGTGCACCGTCAAAACAACATTTGCAAGCGAAGAATCAAATTTTTCAATAAGGGAAGAATAAACTCGACGCAACGAATGTTTTTTATTTCTGATCTCATTTTTACACTGCGATCTTAACTGAAACGTTGCTAACAACAAACTGTCAAAGTTAGGATTCAATCAGTGACGCAACATGTATCGACAAGTTAAGCCCGTATTCGAGCGAGTTGCGCTGCGGTACACTCTGCGAGTCGTGATTGAAAAATTCACTGCTTCAAAAATATTAATCTTTCCACTCTGAAACTTTGCCAAGATTGAGTTTAACCCCTAAGGTTTCTTTTTTCAACTGAAAAAATAGGCCCAATTTTGTTTTTATTAATATGTTTATTTGTTTTTAGCGATTTTCATGAAATTAACTTTAAAGGTTGTTTTATGGTTGTTTTTGTTTGAAAGCTAAGGAAAAGACGCACATTTCATGTCTTGGAAGAATTTTTGTATCTTTGTTAGGTTTTACAGTATAGACTGTTGAAAAATAGCTCTTTTTTTAAAGGTGCGAAATTTTAAAAAAAATCATATCTCGAAAATTCTACGTACCATATTGAAATAAAAAAATACGTGTCGAATATTTTCGAGTTCTTTACCGAAAAAAATAGTTAGATGAAAAAAAAAGTTGGGTGGCTGATTTTGCGTGGAATGAATAGAGAGCCGTTACCCTGTGTCATATTCGAACGATTATGTTGCCCAAAACGAACCGTGTTAAAATCGGTCAGAAATCATGTACATAATAAATGTATTTTATTTAATGTAATTTAAAATAGCAACTCGCTTGATAAAAACAGTGTTTAGATTAACTAATGAATACCGACATACTAATATGATATTCGAAATGTATTATGTTTAAAGTAATATGTATTGTGGATGCCACGGCAAAGAAAAACTTATGTATATTGCCTATGAAATAAACGTATTTATGAGAAAAAAAAATCGGTCAGAAGCAAAATGTCATGGAAAATGATGCTTCACAGAATCTTTTTAGTAATTGTATGTAACAGTATAAAAATCGTGTTTCACGTTGCTCCCAAGCATTACTTTATCATACAGCGCTCAAAGCTCCTAATACTGGAATAAGGTGAAAAGGCGCTTACATCAAAATATCGATATCTCCATCAAAAATGCACGGATTCTAACATATTCTGTTTTCAAGGTCAATTGTTCCAGATATGGTCAAAAAACTCAAACTCGTATAACTCAAAACGTAAACATCCAATCTCAAAACCATTCAATAGCGTTCAGGGTGATGAGGATACCTTTCATTTGCGACTAGTTTGATCAAAATCGGTCCAGTCATCTCTGATCTCGACCTCGTTGTTGACGACACACACACACACATTTGCTTAGTTCGTCGAGCTGAATCAATTGGTATATGACACTCGGCCTTCCGGGCCTTGGAAGATTTTTTGAAAGTTTGAGCGAATTCCTTACCTATTTTTCATATTTATTAAAAGGGTAAAAAACGAATACAATGCATTAAATCCACTTCAGATCCAGATAGATCTGTCAACAAATCACCCATGGCCGTAAACATAAACACAGTCAATCTAATAATAAACTATACGCTCTTATCATTATATTTCGACCCCGTTCTGCGTTCCACAGTGGTTTCTATCTATCAAAATGGTTCAATTTCGCAAAAGAAAAAAAAAATGACCTCGAAATTTTCGAGGTGCTACGCAAAATAAATTCCTCTTGATCCAAGCTGCTTTTCATTCGGTTTAAGTCGATACTGGTGCCAAACAAATCTACGCGGTTATGTTCAGTTTTTGCCATACATTCCAATCGAAATTTTGTCTATCCAACTGCGTACGCATGTAGCGTTTTGCCACAATTTCACTCACATCGTTTCGTCGCATCTCCGAGTTAGAGAGCGTGGTTCAACCAAGTGTAAACAATCCATTCTAAACTTCCTTTTGGTGAGTGTGAGCGAAATAAAAATGCCGCCAAAACTGGGTCAACATTTTGCGCAGCACATGACTTTATCTAATCACATTTTGTTTATATTATTTATTTTTGCAATGGATCCGTACTCGTATTTGTTACTATAGGGCGTGTTTGTTCTTGCAAGCCGCATCATTATCAGTGAAATTAATTGATTCAAACAGAGCGTAAGAATATTATGAACAGGCGTACAAAATTGACCTTTTTACCAGCTCATAACTGTTCAATTCCAGTTAGCAAGGCAAAACTGTTTGATTCCAGAAATTACAAGGCCGAATTTTTGAGAATAATGACGCCCTCTATTGAGGTAGTATCCTATAATAATCAACTTCAATCAAATCCTCAAATTTCACTACAGAATGCGATTAAAATTCTCGTTTACTGTCAGGATTTAAATCGCATGAAAAGCCCAGCCAAAATGAAGGAAATTCAACAAAATATTTTATCTTCTCCTTTCTCAGTTATTCTTGGAACTGAAAGTAGTCGGGATGAAAGCGTAAAATGCAAAGAAAATTTTGCAAATAACTATAACGTATTCCGGCATGATCGTAACTGAGCAATATCCAACAAAAAATCTGGAGGTAGGAGGTAACAGTAAATGATGACTTTTCCGATAAATCCGACAAAGCTAAAACAAATAAACACAAAGAATTTGAAGATGTTTGGACCAAAGCAATTGTATCAGAAGAAAAGCATATTTTGCTTCTGTAAGTTTTCCCCCTGAAAATACTAAAAACAATTTGGAGCCGCTTTTTTCAAACCGAAAACCGAAAATATGTCGAATATGGAGCCAAAAGTTAAGTTACACATATACGGTGACTTTAACCAACGAAACACTCACTTCATCACCGATGAAGAAAATGAATCCATTCTGATCCCATTTTGTCTATCCAACTGCGTACGCAGTGTAGCGTTTTGCCACAATTTCACTCACATCGTCCCGTTGCATCTCCGAGTTAGAGAGGAGGAGAAAATGAAACACTGCAATTACTTTTCGACAAAATTTCTTGATTCGGCTTGAATCAAATAAATTCGGTATGATCATATTGTATATAGTATATTTAGTACAGAAGGAAACTTCAATGAAGTGGGAAAATGATTCTATTTATTAACAAGTTATTCGGAAATTGTATCAGTAAAAAGAAGAAACAGAAGAAGTCACAATAAAAAATTGCCTGTGCGGTTTACCCTGCAATTGAAAAACCTGAAAATAAAAAGTAGAAAGCACATAAGACATAAAAGTGTTATCAATCTAAAAAACTACCTCGACATTTGCAATGATCTGAAAATAGCAATCAACTTGGCACACGAAGAATATAATCTTAAAGTTGAAAGCGAAATCAAAGGGCATCCATCAAATTTCTTTAGCTATGTTAATACAAAACTGAAGAATAACAACATTTCGTCCCAAATGAACCTAGACGGAACTACTGGAAATAATAGCATATCATATGAGAGACAGACCGTGGCTTTCTCATGATATCAGTGTCAATCATTATCAAAGCAAGAATTATTCACTGCACTTGAAAATCTTAACGCAGCAAAGGGACCTGGACCTGACGAAATAGCACCAATATTTTTTAAACAATTAGGAACTGAACTCACAACTCCATTACACCATCTCTTCATTTTATCTCTAAGAACAAGAATATTTATAAAAACATGGAAATTCTCCTTCTTAGTACCGGTCTTTAAATCAAGCTCAAAATCTGACATATGCAATTATCAAGGGATTGTCATTATCTCGCGCATTCCAATATTGTTTGAAAAAATGATCAATGGAAGAATATTCCAACAAGTAAAAAATTACATAATCCCAAAAAAAACATGACTTTTTTATTATATTTTTTGTCGTGAATACGACTTACTTTACTATGGGGTGCCATTTCAAAATTTACCCTCTGAGAAAGTGATAAGTTTTAGATCGTGAATATCTCCTGTAGTATCTAATGAATCACCATAATTCTTGCAACATGCCATCGGAAATATGATCATAATTTTAAAATAAAATTTTCAGTTGTGTGACATAATCTCAAATGGTTCAAAATAAAACTTTTCGGAAATGTTTGGTGTAAACGAGTATCAAAGAGGATAATTCATAAGGCGCGTTTGCCTTTCTCGTATTTTGAAAGCTCATAGCTCAGTGATCTGTGGATGGATTTATATAATCTAACTACCAATAGAATCGAAAATTTTCAACTTTAACGTGTATTGCAACAACATTGAAGTTTTTCAATAGTACGCTATTGGAAAACCAATCAGAACACGAGATGTCTGCATGTATACAAGAGCATCCATATAAAAGTGAGTGGTTCATTTTTCCTACCATTTGCTGAGCAACTCTTCCCGAAAAAAGACACACGAGAGCAACATCGAGGACCTGTCGTTCTGCGAACAGGAAAAGGAATTTTGGCAAAGGGGCTGTCCGTACACCGCTGCCAGTAGCAGGTATAAAATGAAATGTGATATGAGAAATAGCGTCATTTAAGTTAAAGCAACTACTCTGAACGTACGAGACACCGTAAGCACGACAGCACCGATGACCGGTAGAAAGGCAGCCAAAAAGTCCAGTACGGCCCATTCAAAGCACTTTTCAGTGCTTTTCAGACAATTCAAAGCACTTTTCAGTGCTAAAGAACATCATAAAGAACAGATCTTGTTGATTGTGACAATTCAATTCACGTTTTAGTGCCACAGATAATCATGAAGAGATAATTAAACTTTTAATATTTCCTACCAAAGATTCATCAAGATGGAAGTTAAAATAATTTGCACCGTCACTAACACATTCAATTGCGAACGGCATTGCGAAAGTAGAAGTGATGATGTTGAACACATCTTTGTACTAGTATGGAGTCGTGTGAAAATATGCCATGCGAAGCAGGGTTACCACAGATTAGTCTTCTTTATCTTCTTTATTTTATATATATATATATATATATACATATATATATATATATATATATATATATATATATATATATATATATATATATATATATATATATATATATATATATATATATATTTATATATATATATATATTTATATATATATATATATATATATATATATATATATATATATATATATATATATATATATATATATATATATATATATATATATATATATATACTGCAGGGACGATACCAATACCAATACCAATCCAAACGATGGTCGGAATAACACAGTGAACTAGATCCGGACGGACTTAGACTACGGCCATCCACCGGGGGCTGGAGCCCCCGATGATGTTTTTCCGCGGCCATCAAAACACTAGAACCTCTGAAAAATATTAACAACACATTGTATTTTACAAAAACCCTTTCCTCCTCCTCTCCCCATGATTTCACTCCCCTCTCACTTCTGGATAGAAACCCGGCGAACGACCAAAATTAGGTTAAAGCCTTGTATATATAAACGATATAAAAAATATGTAGAAAAATCAGATATCTGCGAACTTCATAGCTTCAATAAAAATAAACTCCAAATTTGTCGTACCTATATTAGCAAATTAAAAAGGAATTGTTTTAAGTTTGGAATATATAGTTGTAGAATAGTAGCTGTTTATTGTAACTAATCTGTACTTTAATGTAGGTGCATCGCTTCACACTCTGTTAGTGAAAAGGGAGAAAGCTTGCACAATTCATACAATCAATCAACTAACTGATATTCAGAAAAGTGATGGGAGTTTTTTCGAAATCACGACATCCAGTTATGTCTCTGACATTACCCACCCGCCTCTTTTTATTCAATAATATATTATATTTTTAGGCACACTGCTTAAGCTCTAAGATATTTTCTAATCTTAATTAACGACTTACTTAACCGCTTTCAGCGGTCGGTGAATTGAATATTGCATGAGTCTCCCAGATGGCGTTGGTAAATATCTATGGCCGCTTCCTTCGGTTCGTGTGGGTCCGCGGGAAACACCCCCAGGCTACGAAGGCCCGGCGGGTGGCCCGCATGCTGGTCATCGACTGGAGTGGTTTTCCGTGGGCGGTGATGGTAAAGAGAATAAAAAAAAAGAAATATTGTGGAAGGTAAAAAGGGGGTATGGAAACAAAATGTCTGAAAACTACAGAGATCTAATTAGTTGCCATCGAGATGGCGAAGAGACGGGGCAAGGGGGAACGAAAAAGTTAGTGACAAAAAAAAGATCTTGTTAGTTTCAATGAAGATGGTGGACAGGGACGGGGATCGAGAGAATCGAGCGGATGTTAGTGTCGAACCTGTAGGTGGAGATTATACTTTCTGAGCGAGGAATAACACTTTACACTTGGAGATTAATGTGTTTGAGGAAATATATGAAATATCCCGACTCGCAAACACATCCCGAACCGGAAGCTCAGGCGGTCTACCTCGGGCCCTGAGGGATCCCAATAGCTCCGACCCTGTTCTCCACGATCCCGATACACTTGAACCAAAGTTTCGTCGATACCCTAGGGATAATGGAATGTAGCCATCGTCCCAGTTCATCATTCGTCCATGAAGTTTGCCAACTTTCGAGAATTATCTGACGAGAAATACTGAAAAATTCATTGAAGCAGATTGGTCTTGAGCTCAGACTGTCCGTGACGATGAAGTAATGGTCTTTGGGCAAGGTTTCAATGATCTCGAGGGTGTACTGAATAGCAGCTAATTCTGCGACGTAAACTGAAACCGGATCACTGAGTTTGTAAGAAGCGGTGATGTTTTGATTGAAGATACCGAAGCCTGTGGACTTGTTGATGTTTGATCCGTCAGTATAGAACTTCTTTTCACAGTTGACTGTCCTAAATTTGTTATTAAAGATATTAGGGGCCACTTGGGGGCGTGCGTGATCCGGAATTCCATGAATCTCTTCTTTCATGGATATATCGAAAAACACAGTAGAATCAAAAGTATCCAAGAAATGAGCACGGTTGGAAACAAATGAAGAAGGATTAATATTCTGAGCCATGTAATCAAAATACAAGGACATAAAACGGGTTTGAGAGTTGAGCTCAACTAACCTTGCGAAGTTTTCAATCACCAGAGGATTCAAAATGTCGCATCGTATGTGCAAACGATATGAGAGATCCTAGAACCGGGTTTTCAATGGAAGAACGCCCGCAAGCACTTCGAGGATCATCGTATGCATGCAACCCAAAGCAATACGCAAACAAGGATACTTAATTCTTTCCAGCATGATGAGATGAGTGTTCGCCACTGATCGAAAGCAGAAGCATCCGTATTCCATCACGGAAAATATCGTTGCTTGATACAACCTCATCAGGTCTTCTGGGTGGGCACCCCACCATGATCCGGTTATTGCACGAAGAAAGTTGATTCTCTGCTGGCATTTTTGTTTCAGATACCTAATGTGACATCCCCAGGTGCCTTTGGAGTCGAACCAGACCCCGAGATATTTAAATTTGAAGACCTGAGATATGGTTTCACCTCTTAGTTGAAGCTGTAATTGTGCTGGTTCTCGCTTTCTCGAAAATAAAACCAGCTCAGTTTTCGCCGTAGAGAACTCGATACCCATTTTGAAGATCTGATGAGTTGACAAGAGTATCTTGTAACGGCTCTTACAGATCGCCAGCTTTGGGTCCTTCAATAGACACAACACTGTCGTCGGCAAGTTGTCTTAGCGTGCAAGATGTGTTGATACATTTATCGATGTCGTTTACGTAAAAATGGTATGAAAGGGGGCTTTGAATTTCTGATGAGAGCAACGCAAGACAATTGTTCGTTTCTTTGCCCCAAATTTGGTATCTGAAAGTAAGCCATTAATCTCGACCCAATTGTCTAGACGAAACAGAATCATTTTTTCGATCAATTTTCGGATACAGGAAAGCATAGCAATCGGCAGATACGAATTGTAATCGGAGGCTGGTTTTTCTGGTTTTTGAATGGCGATCACTTTCACTTGTCTCCAGTCATGTGGAACAATATTGTCCTCAAGGAACTTATTGAATAAACTCAATAAGCGCCTTTTGACGGAGTCAGGCAGATTTTTAAAAAAGTTGAATTTTGTTTTGTCTAATCCCGGGGCTTTGTTGTTACATGGCAAGAGTGCAAGTGAGAGCTCTACCATCGGAAACAGTATTTCGTTTAAACACAATCTCGATAGTATTATGTCACAATATTGTAGAAAAGATGTGTATTAGTAATCTCAGTTTGAAATTGGACCATATTGTATTGAGTTTTAGTTTGATTTTTAAAATTGCATAATTTCACGAATTATATTTTGTTGTTAATTTTAATATATTATATGAATGATTTTTTCGGGAGAAGAAAGAAGTTAGAAGAAGGGATATATTAATTCTGTTTTGTTTTTATTTAACTTTTCAAACCAGCTTGGAATTATCAACCATTTAACCCTGATTATGTTATTAATCTCATCCTGAATGAAAATGCTTTTTGCCTGCCTTTTCTGTCTTAATACCAATTCTGTTTGAGCACGCTTAATTTAATAACACCTCATAAGAATCTGGTTTCTTTTACAGTGCCTGTTGCTGCCTGCTCGAGATTCAAATAGACTAGTAACACGAACAGTTCATTTTCCCCTTGCTTTCATTTCACGGTTGTTAATCTGCCTAATTAAAATTTGTTCATTTTTAATTCAACATTTATGATCGGTTGTATCTGGCTTAGTAGTCACATACAAGTAAGCTTGAAAAAGTGATTGCGAATGAAAGCATATTATTTTCGAGCTCTTCCTTGCCGAATAACCCGTACGTAACCCTTTTTCGACATTCCTGACCAGTCCTGATCCGTTGCACTGTGGGGAAAAATGGACCAAAAACGCGACGATTTTTTTGGAGGCATGATACAGCTGACCACCAATCACTTTTTTTTGGGTAAAATGATCAGTAAATTTGATTCCATGTATTTAGAAGGACCACACAAAACGCTATCATGTTTATTTTACCATAAGTTCCCTTTTTATACTGCATTGTATGCAAGCTTATCTATATAAGATTAAACTGAAGAACTTGCAGAAGAGCAAATAGAGTGTTTCTGATGTTAAAAAGTCTAACAAATCGATTGCATATAGTTTTAATGACAGCAGAAAACTAACTTTGAAAATATTTGCTTAGGTTTTCATAAAATTATTGAGCAAAGTCGCGTTTTTTATCGTTTTTTCCCACTGTGCGTTGGTTCTAACTGAACATTTCCAATTCGTTGTCCGATTGTAATTCATCCGAAACTTCGCTCTTATCAATCATTTTTACGAATTTAGTTAATTAAATAAACTGTTCTTTTTCCTTGTTTCTCGATTTTTTTTCATTTTTTCATTGTTTCGCGGCATTAAAACAAGAACAAATGGGAAGCAACCTAACGGGGGTATGCAATTTTGCCCGAAAAATCCGCTCGTACTTACAGTTCCTGCGGAATAAAGTGGAACTATTAATCTTTTCCAGCAACGGCAACCGAGTATGGTCGGATGCTGCGTGTGAAAGCTAATTAAATGATACATGACAGAAGCTTGTGACATATTGAAAGTGAATTTCAAATTTTTTTTCTCTTGTCAACTTTGCATGGCTTGTTCATTAAAATTCATTTCAGATTCCAATATCTGCAAGTATTCCATTTCATCTGGAGACTAGTAATAGTGGTACTAGATTTATCCATACACAGAAATCTTGATCGAAATGATGAATTCAGGAAGCATAAATTTAAAAGACCTGAAAAACATACTTCGTTTTTGTTTGCTGCGGACTGTGTGTTCGGTGGTAAATCAGAATATTGTAATTATGTGCTGAAGTGGTACGTCTTCAATGCTTTTTTGTGCGTTTTGAATTGGATATTTTCTATGACTCACATCCCGCAGATTAGTTAGTCCTGGCCGGAGTCCGTTTGAATAAATCAACACATGTTCCGTTCCACCCGTTTTTCCCAGGGGACTCATGAAATAACAAATCTCTCAACCATCCTGGCTGGAATACTTGTCGTCACGTAACATTGCGTTCAGTATCAGTCATAAACGCAATAAAACAAAATAAATCAGTTTAAAACGGTTTAAACTTTCCTAATTAACTCAATTGTACTGAAGTTGATACCCGCATTCCTATCACTTCGATTGCGATTTTCCGCCCATTTTGGTATGGCTTGCGATAGCTGCTTGCTGTTTTAATCAGATTAAGTAGAAAAACTCAGAAGGTCGTTAAACAGAATAGAAAAAAGGGATTCTTTTGTTACGTTCATTACTGGTGTGTGTGTTCTATGGTACGATAATAAACCCAGACCCATATGTATAATGTTTCTCGGCGCTAACGTTCCCATTGGGATGGTTGGATACCGTTGATATATTTAATCACCATATATGATAGTGGATATTCCACTTGGGATCAAGGAATAACTAGTTGACTATTTTTGGGTGGGGTAATTTGAATTTTTATCCCAATTAAAACCCCCTTAGAATGTAGCGCACGCGATTTTGAAGTGGGCGACAGGCGGCTTTGAGAATATCAAGAGTGTAATTGAAGTTTGGCGATTTGACTGTTAGAGCGCTAGCTGTCGACTTCAACCTTCAAGTTGCATTTCGTCAATATGATAACGTCAAAGTTGTTCACCTCTCTGAGCATATCGAATTTCGTTCCACTTGCATTTGTGGTGTATTATTTTACGAAAAAAAAACAAGGTGCTGAAGTTCATCGGTTGCAAAGACAGGGTACCTATATACAGGAGCGGAACTTGATGTTTCTATAGATTTCGCAGGCAATTCATCAGTGTTCAGAAAAATTGCACGGTTAGAGTTATGGTTTCACTGACCCTAAAAATCCTTTCATTACAAGATGCTGGCTTTCAAGGGTTACCACCTCTGTTGCATTCCTCACTCGGCAGTAAATTTAATTTGGGGGAAAAAGATCCTGAATTTAAAGAGAGTTATTAATTTAACATTCTGGCTTATCAAATCGTGCAATACTTGCGTTGGATACTTGATGCTGAAAACGTATATGTGTGCCAATTATACCTTATTATTCTCACTTTGTTTGGAATGTATATAACTGACTATAGATTTAGGTTCAAGAACTTTAAAAATGCGTGGATGTGTGTATTGTTTTATCTAAGTGAGCTGATGATTGGCTGACAACAATGCTTCTGTCGATTAATGGTCTGTTTATAAGTGAAGACTTACGGTTCTTCTTATGGTTGTGGTATCTGTTTCCACATTCGAAAGGAAGCTTTACATAATATACTATGTAATTCAAACATTGACCGTTTGCTTCAATTCAGACGCGAAGAGAGGAAAAGAAAAATGTCAAAAATGTATGTTGTATTTTAATTCGATAGAGCTACTCGAAAACAATAACACTTTATTTAAATTTGTTATTTGGAATCAAAATGTCTTGATCAAAATTAAGTTTTGTTATAGCCAGGTTGACAATATTAAGAAATAAACTTGTTTCCAAGTCTTCTAGCATGAATTGTCTTAAAATAGTCATTTTTGTAAAGAGAAGTAGATAAATGTAAATTTAGTTGTTGATTTCAAAATTTGTGTTTTTTAACCGAGGCCCGGAGGGCCGAATGTCATATTCCATTCGACTCAGCTCGACGAACTGAGCAAATGTTTGATGTGTGGGTCTTTTTTTTACAAGGTGAAATGCATTTACGCACGGAGTGTGGGACTCTTCACAGGACTACGCAACTGTTGATTGGAACTACTCACTAAAACACCTTGGATCTCCAACCCTACCTCCCCGCCACCACCGCTAGGTATTACTTCGGTGTGGAAGGCTATTGGTGCTCACAGCACCCTCCCCAGATTTATGCAGAATGGGGATCAGCATCCTGCTCTCGAGGGATCGACCAGTTGGATGACGAGGTTGGTCCAGTGATGCTTCCGGTTCACTGGCGCCTCGACGACCCAAAACTGATGCTACGTCGCGGAACTACTCGACTAGTCTCCGCCAAAAGATCTAGTCTACACCGACGGAGGGTTCTCCGACGAGTGAAGTCCTCCCGAATCGACGCTTACGGTACGCGTCTACGACCCGACCGAAAGGATGCCTAAGTCGATCCAATGATACCGGTTGGAGCGTGACTTCCGGTTCACTGGCGCTCAGATGATCCTAGCGGTACCACGCGACGATCTACTCACCTAGTCCCCGACAAAGGATCTGGACTACTCCGACGAAGAGTTCCCCGGCGAAGGAGAATCTCCCGACACCGAGTCTTTTACATCACACGGGACACCCGAAGGAGTGCCGAGGTCGGTCCGGCGATTCCGGTTGAAGCATGGCTTCCGGTTCGTTGGCGCCTCGACGACTCGAATCGGTGTTGTGGCGACTGCTCGACTTGCCCCCGCCGAAGGATCTAGCCTACACCGACGGAGAGTTCCCCGACGAAGGAGGCTCTCCCGAAACCGACGCTTTCGATACCCGTCAACGCCCGACCGAGAGGATGCCAGGGTCGATCCAGTGATTCCGGTTGGAACTTCCGGTTCACTGGCGCCCCGACGATCCTAACAGTTTTACGTACTACTCGTCTAGTCCCCGACGATGGATCTAGACTACTCCGACGAAGAGCTCCCTGGCGAAGGAGGTTCTCCCGGACCGACGTTTATTCGCTGATCCCTCTTGAGCCTACTACGGTTGCACGCGGCTAGCGGTCGCGGCTGCCTGTTGTTGTTCCGCACTCCATTTCCGCTGCAATATGCCCGCAATTTGGGATACCGCGGTCGACACTGCGTTCCAGTTCTCTACACAGTGGCACATTCTCTGGATCAGGTTCTCCGGTGTGGTGTCAATGCCGCATGCCTCCAGTAGCTCACTCCTTTGAGCCGCGAAACGGGAACATGCGAACAAGACGTGTTCTGCCGTCTCGATCTCGTCTGGGCAACCAGGAAATACATGGGAAGTCGCGTGGCCGAACCTGTGGAGATACCATCTGAAGTACCCGTGGCCTGTGAGGAATTGCGTCAGGCCGAAGTTCACTTCTCCGTGAGGTCTATCTAACCAACTCGAGACCCTAGGTATGAGCCGATGTGTCCACCTACTCTTGGTTGAGCTGTCCCACTATTGTTGCCATCTGCGTAGAGAAGCGGCTTTGGAGGCCCTACGGGCGTTTCTGTCTCCTCGCATGCTGTAGCACTCCGCGTCTTCCTACACTATCAGACCGATAGGCATCATACTTGCAACCACGCAGGCTGCATCCCTCGATACAGTGCGGTATGCACTGATGCGTTGCGTTCCACATTCAGTGCCGACGCCCATACCGGGCTGCCGTACCTGAGGATTGAAACTGCCACTTCTGCCAGTAACCTACGTTTACTGGAGCGCACAGGTGAGCTGTTGGCCGTCAATCGTGAGAGCGTCGCGATCGCTTTTGATGCGCGCTCACAGGCGTATTCAACGTGCTTGCTGAAGCTGAGTTTGTCGTCAAGCATCACACCCAATTGCTTCAGTGATCTCTTGGAAAAAAAAGTCCTGGCATTACATTCCTTTTGTGGAATTTGGCCTTTCTGTTTCAACAGGCTTCGCAGCCGATTCTTAGTGTACAGAATCATTGCATGGCTAGTATTATGGATCCTACTGACACTAAGAATCCTTCCAGGTCGGGGCTCGAACATACGACAACTGGCTTGTAAGACCAGCGTCCTATGCATTGAACCGCCAACCCGGGCTGATCTCTTGGAGGGGATCACGTAATCTCCGGCATGTACCAACGCCTCCTGTTCCGATTTGCGGTTGTTTACCACCATCACCTCTGTTTTGTGGTGCGCGAATTGCAGTTTCCTGCTACGCAGCCAGTCCTCTACCAATCAGATTGAGTGTGATGCACTCAATTCGACCTCTTCGATGGATTCGCCGTAGACTGTCAGTGTGACGTCGTCCGCAAACCCGACTATCCTGATACCCGGAGGGAGCCTCAGCCTCAGTACTCCATCGTACATTATATTCCACAGGATTGGGCCCAAGATAGATCCCTGTGGTACTCCAGCCGTGATTAGAGTGTTACGTGTGCCTTCGTCGGTCTCGTATAGCAATTCGGTTCTGGAAGTAGCTCTCCAGAATCTTGTACAGCCCTTCCGGTACTCCCAGGCGAAGTAGGGAATCAGCAATGTCTGCCCAACAAGCACTATTGAACGCGTTCTTAACGTCTAACGTTACTACCGCACAGTAGCGGATTCCTCGTCGTTTGTGTTGGATAGCTACCTCCGCCGTGGTTACCACCGATGTTATGGCGTCCGCCGTCGACCTGCCTCTGCGAAACCCGTACTGCTGGCTGGACAGTCCTCCTTCCTCCTCTATGAAGGGAGATAGCCTGTTGAGGATGACTGTCTCAAGGAGCATTCCCACAGTGTCTATCAGACAGATTGGTCTATACGCCGATGAATCCCCTGGGGGTTTCCCAGGTTTTGGTAATAGTATCAACCTCTGCCTTTTCCAAATGTCTGGGAACATACGCTCATCCAGACATCTCTGCATGAACTCCCTGAACATGTCCGGTTTTGTCATTATAGCCTCCTTTAGAGCCACGTTCGGGATACTCCGGGGCTTTCTTTTTATCGAGTGATCTCGCCGCAGTGAGCAACTCCTTGTTCGTGACCTTTTCAACTTCGTTCGCTGGTAGCGGGGCTGCCTGCCAGGAGGACGTGTCGTGGTGGGGAAAGAGAACCGTTATGATTTCCTTCAACCTTGCCGGACTACGCTCAGGGGGTGCTAGCGCCCCTCTCGTTTTGGCCATTACCATCCTGTAGGCATCTCCCCATGGGTTGGAGTTGGCTCCCTCACATAGCTGGTCGAAACAGGCTCTTTTGCTTGCACCGATGGCCTTGTTTAGTGCTAACTTCGCCGTTTTGAATGCCGTGTGCCTCTCCATCCTCATCTCCGCTGATCGATGATGATGCATCCTTCTTCTAGCCCTGAGGCAGGATGCGCGAAAGCGTGCAATTTGCTCGTTCCACCAGTAGACCGATGGTCTGTTGGTCCTCGGTTGGGCCTTTCTAGGCATGGTCGCGTCACACGCCCGTGACAAGATAGCGACCAACTCGTCCCCTCTCAGGTTCGCGTTGTGCTCCTCCAATTCAAGGGCAGCGCAAAACGTTTCGCGGTCGAAGTTGGCTACCTTCCACGACAGAGTTTTGGGAGTATTACTCCTCCTTGTGCTTCTCACCAATTGACCGATCGTGTAGCGAATGGCTAGATGGTTGCTATGGGTGTAGCCACCATCAACTCTCCAATTAAGATCTCCGGCTAGGCCGGGACTACAGAAAGTCAGGTCGATAAACGACTCGACTCCGTTCCGCTGGAAGGTACTTTTCAGTCCATCATTCGCTAACATGACGTCTAACTTGGCGAGGGCCTCCAGTAACGTCTGTCCTCTCCTATTGGTATAGCGGCTGCCCCAAGCCGTTGCCCAGGCGTTGAAGTCTTCGGCTATTACCACCGGCTTCCGACCCACCAGGTCTGCGGTCAACCTGTCGACCATCCGGGTGAACTGGTCTATTGACCATCTCGGTGGAGCGTAGCAGCTACAGTAATACACTCCGTTTACCTTCACTATGGCTACTCCCTCCGCTTGCGTTTTCACCACCTCTTGCACTGGGTATCGATCAGTCGTCAAAATCGCCACAGTCTTGGATTCGTCCGACATCCAGTTCCCGTTATCTACCGGTGTGTGATAGGAATCCGAGAGAATCGCGACATCAATGCCCCATTCAGCCACTGACTGGTACAGCAGTTGCTGGCCAGCTGCACAGTGATTTAGATTCAGCTGTGCTACTTGCATGTTGTTTTACTCCCTCCACTTGTTGGACAAGTAGGTCCACCCATGACATGGTTTGTTGCCCTCTTCTTGCTCGCGCATAGCATGCAACGTGGCGTTCTTTCACATGCATACGCCTTGTGCCCCTCGCCCCCGCAACGCTTGCAGAGGTTGCTTCGGTCTGGGCCTTTGCAGTCCCACGACTTGTGGCTAGGCTCGAAACACCTGAAGCACATGTCAACCGCCGGCGGTTGGTAAGCGGTCACTGTGTGTGTGTGGGTCTGAATGTGTGTGTATGTATGTGTGTATGTAAAAAATGTGCACTCGATTTTCACAAACTTAGATACAAATGAAAGGTGTTTTGGTCTCATAGGATGTTATTGAATTTTACCCGGATCGGACTTCCGGTGCGGGAGTAACGGGGTAAAATGTGCAAAAAATAATGAAGAAAAAGTGCACTCGATTTTCTCAGAGACCTCAGAGAAATTTATTAACTGATTTTCTTCAACTGAAATTCAAATTGAAGGCCTTGTAGTTCCATAGGTTGCTATCCTGAATTTCATCAGGATCCGACTTCCGGCTCGGGAGTTATGGGGTAAAATGTTCAAAATGAACTAAAAAAGTTGAATCGATTTTCTTAAAGAACGCTCATCCAATTTTTAAAAACTTAAATTCAAACGAAAGGTCTCACTGTTTCACACGGAATCCCCATATATCATCCGAATCCGATTTCCGGAGTTATAGGGTGAAGTGTGTTGAATATTGTACACCGTCACTTAAACCGGCGAAATAAAAAGCACAAAAAAATTCCTTAATAGGATTCAAAACTCCACAAATCGATAGCCATTATCAGTAGGCAACTAAACAAACCGATTCCGGCTATCCTGGTTCCCGGTTTTCAATTAACGACGGGAGAAAATAATCATATGCTCAATAGTGGATCTCACTAACTTTTCTCAGAGTTTGCGGAACCGATATTTCCAATTTTAGGGTCAAACGAAAGATTAGGTCTTATGGTCCTACCAAAAATTACGTTTAATTTGAATAAAAACTAGTAGAGATTGTACGTCATGTTAGTTGGTAGTCGTATGAACCGACTTATATTATACCGGTTCTCGGGTTCCGGAGCTGGAATTACATATAATAGAGAACCCACTTCGTTTTCTTAAGGATGACCTACGCGAACAAAACACTGTTTCATTCTGTAGGTTATACTAGTTACTAGTTAATGGACAAACAATCTCTTGGTTTCTCTCAATTTACCGACCGGTACTCGGACCGACAATATACCGACCGGTAATCGGACGAGCAGCCTGTATGCCGCATCGAACAACTACAACCAATGATGAGTTGCGTCCTCCCGAGGAATGATAGTCAGAAGTACCTTCTTCCCCCCCAAGGACATCCACAAAGCAACTTGAAGATCAACTGACGAACAGACCGAAAACTAAATCGACCACGTTTTGATCGACATAAAATTTTTCTCGGACACAACAACGTTCGCACCTACCTACTGGTTTGCTATATGCATGCACCTAAAACTTTCGACGGTGGGTACCACACGTCGAAACCGAACGTTGCGGCTCAACATCGAGCGTCTCCGGGAGTAGCTCAAGACTATGCGCAGCAGTTGGTAGTGGCATTACCAACAGAAGAGCAGCTCGGCGCAGCTACTCTTGGCTGGAGAGACATCCGTTGAGCCATAGCTAGTACTGCTTCAGCAACACTAAGTACGGCGGCTCCGAACGTAAGAAATGACTGATTCGACGACGAGTGTGAACAGATAGAAAAGATTGCGGCTGCAACGAGAGCAAACGAAGAGTGATACAAGCAGACGCGGAATAGATTAAACTTGGTGTCCCGTAGAAGAAAGCGTCAACAGGAAGTTCGAGATCGCGAAGAGATGGAACAGCTGTTCCGTGCTAATGACACAAGAAAATTCTACGAGAAGGTGAACCGTTCGCGCAGAGGCTATGTGCCACAGGCCGATATGTATATTGTTATTAACGGGAATCTTCTCATGAACAACTGTGAGATGATCGAGAGGTGGTGCAGTATTTCGACGAGTACCTCAACGGTGATATAGGCGGAAAACGAAAGTGGCGGCACGGCAACGAACTTGTGAACGCATGCGGCGGACAATAAGCTGCCGGTCCCAGAAGTCGAGGAGGAGGTAGGTCGGTTGAAAAATAATAAGGTCGCTTGCGTTGACCAACTACAAAGCGAGCTACTAAAACATGGTGGTAATGCACTAGTGAAAGCACTGCACTGGGTCGTTACCAAAATCTGGGAGGACGAGATTTTACCGGAGGAATGGATAGGAATTGGCTGCTGTAATTACCGCGCGATCACTCTGCTGAACGCCGCCTACAAGATGCCCTGTCAAATCTTATGTCGCCGACTTTCACCGATTGCGAACGAATTCGTGGGGCAATATCAGGCAGGATTCATGGGCGAATGTACCGCGAATACAATATGCCCACACATCACCTATTCGCCGATTACAAATCAGCCTACGACACAATCGATCGTGATCAGCTATGGCAAACCGTGACGACTACGGACTCCCGGACAAACTGGTACTGTTGATCATGGCAACGATGAATCGAGTGATGTGCGTTGTTCGAGTACCGGGAATAAGCTCGTATCCCTTCAAAACTCGCAGAGGGTTACGGTAAGGTGGTGGTCTTTTGTGTTTGCTATTCAACATTGCTGTGGAAGGTGTAATAAGAGCGAGGATAGACACAAGTGGCACGATTTTCAGAAAGTCCGTCCAGCTGCTTGGTTTCACTGACGATATTGACATTACACGGAACTTTGAGAAGATGGATGAAATTCACATTGTACTAAAAGCTGAAGCAAGTCGGATCCGACTTGTCATCAATGTGTCAAAGACAAAGTACATGAAAGGTAGGAGCTCGAGAGAAGATAATGTCAGCCCACCATTACGAGGTCTTATTGGCGGTGATGAAACTCACTGGTGACTGTCGATAATGACACCAGCAGAGAAATTCCGAGTTCCATCTTGTCAGGAAATCGTGCTTACTTTGGACTTCGCAGGACGCTTTGATCGAGCAAAATTTGCCGTCGTTTGAAATTAACTATCTACAAAACTCTAATTAGATCGGTTATTCTCTACAGGCACAAGTCCTGGACGATACTTGTGGAGGATCAACGTGCACTGGGTGTTTGTGAACGGAAGGTGTTGCGAACCATCTAGGTCACTTACACACCTGTCTAGTCTAGCGTTTCCATTCTAAGTTTATAACTGAGTCTTGTTAACCTACAATATAATTTTTCTGAAAGAATAAATAATTGTTTACTCTTATGCTTGTACTAATTCTACAATACGATAATTTTTCACAGTATATGTACCCGGGTTGGCTATTCAATGCACAGGACACTAGCGTATTACAAGCCAGTTGCCGTTTGTTCGAGCCCCAACCTGGAAGGATTCTTAGTGTCAGTATAATCGTTTCACCAGCCATGCGAAGCCTGTTGAAACAGAAAATTGAAAATCTGCATCATCTGATAAAATTTTGGGCTATTGTTGTAAAAATTGTTTTTGGGTCCATTGGATAATTACCTTTAAATATTTTTCGGTATCTTCTGGATAACTATACCCGAGTCTTGGCAAATTTCTAATATCAAGAATCCTTTCATTGTAACGTATGACAACTAGTACCTCCCATGCACATATGAGTAATTCTAAGTATCTTTAATACATTTGGTCTCACGCCTATGACTTGTGCCTAAGGTTTCGTCTTTAGCTCGATCGTCATAGCACCGTTTATATCCGTTGATTGCCGGGTATAAGTAAGTCCTACAAGTAGGAAAATTTGTTGGAATTGTTCAACAAGTTTCTTGAGCAAAATATTGTTCCACCTGACTGGAGACAAGTGAAAGTTATCGCCATTCAAAAGCCGGGGAAACCAGCTTCCAATCACAACTCATATAGACCCATTGCGATGTTGTCCTGCATCAGAAAATTGTTCGAAAAAATTATTCTGCGACGTCTCGACACTTGGGTCGAGACGAACGGTTTGTTGTCAGATACTCAGTTTGGCTTCCGTAGAAATAAAGGGACGAATGATTGCCTTGCATTACTTTCGTCTGACATCCAAATTGCCTTCGCTCAAAAGCAACAAATGGCATCTGTATTTTTAGACATTAAAGGAGCATTTGATTCAGTTTCCATTGATGTTCTTTCAGACAAGCTCCACCAACATGGACTCCCAGCGGTTATAAATAATTATTTGCACAACCTTTTGTCAGAGAAACGCATGCATTTTTCACATGGCGATTTGGCAACATTCAGAATTAGCTACATGGGTCTCCCGCAAGGCTCATGCCTCAGTCCGCTTCTCTATAATTTTTACGTGAATGACATTGACAGCTGTCTTGTAACCCCATGTACACTAAGACAATTGGCAGATGATGGCGTGGTTTCAGTGACTGGACCCAAAGCTATTGATCTGCATAAACCATTGCAAGATACTTTAGATAACTTGTCCGTTTGGGCTGTTCATCTTGGTATCGAATTCTCTGCGGAGAAAACAGAGTTAGTCGTCTTTTCAAGAAAGCATGATCCCGCGCAGCTTCAGCTCCATATGATGGGAAGAATGATTCAACAGGTTTCAACTTTTAAATACCTCGGGGTGTGGTTCGATTCCAAATGCACGTGGGGAGGACACATTAGGTATCTGATAACGAAATGCCAACAAAGAGTAAATTTTCTTCGAACAATAACAGGATCTTGGTGGGGTGCTCATCCGCAAGATCTAATAAAATTGTATCAAACAACGATACTTTCAGTGATGGAATATGGATGCGTTTGTTTTCGTTCCGCTGCAAACTCTCATATTATCAAACTTGAGCGAATTCAGTACCGTTGTTTGCGAATTGCCTTAGGCTGCATGCATTCGACACATACAATGAGTCTTGAAGTTCTGGCGGGAGTTCTTCCATTGAAAGATCGTTTTTGGGAGCTTTCATCACGCCTGCTAATAAGATGTGAGGTGCTTAATCCCATGGTAATTAATAATTTCGAACGACTAGTCGAGCTTCGATCTCAAACAAAATTCATGACAGTATATTTTAATCACATGTCACAGGAAATCAACCCATCAAGATATATTCCTATCCGTGTCAGCCTCCTAAATGTCCCTGACTCAACTTTATTTTTCGACACATCCATGCAGCGCGAAGTGCGTGGAATCCCGGATCATCTACGCTCGGCGGAAATCCCAAAAATATTTTCAAGTAAGTTCAGGCATATTGACTCTGAGAAAATGTTTTACACGGATGGATCGCGAATTGAAGAAGCGACAGGGTTTGGTATGTTCAACAATAATGTTTCGGCCTCATTTAGGCTTCAAGAACTTGCATCTGTTTATATAGCAGAGCTAGCAGCAGTTCATTATAGTTTGAGTGTAATCGTCACATTATCTCCAAACCATTATTTCCTCTTCACAGATAGTCTGAGTGCAATTGAAGCCATTCGCTCAAACATGATTGGCAAGACTGAACCGTTTGTCCTGGGCAAAATAAAACAGCGCCTGAACGACATATTGAAAAATAATTATCTAATCACTATAGTCTGGGTCCCGGCTCATTGCTCCATTCCTGGCAATGAAAGAGCCGATATTTTAGCCAAACGTGGTGCTATTGAGGGTGAAATTTATGAGAGACCGATTGCTTTCAACGAATTCTATAGCTCGTCTCGCCAAAGAACACTTGCCAGCTGGCAAGCTTCTTGGGATAAAGATGATTTGGGTCGATGGATGCACTCAATTATTCCGAAAATATCGACAAAGGCATGGTTCAGGGGACTGGATGTGAGTAGGGATTTCATTCGTGTGATGTCCAGACTCATGTCCAATCACTACACGTTAGATGCACATCTCCTTCGAATTGGGCTCTCCGAGACTAATCATTGTGCTTGCGGAGAAGGTTATCGGGATATTGATCATGTCGTTTGGACATGCGTGGAGTATAGTGATGTCAGATCTCAACTAATAAATTCTTTGCGTACCCAAGGTAGACTATCCAATGTCCCAGTTCGAGACATTCTTGCCTGTCGTGACCTTTCATACATGAAACTTATTTATCATTTCATAAAGAAAATTGGAGTTTCAATTTAATAAAGGCCCCTCTTAAGACTTAGTTCTGATTCCAGCTGCGTCCATGAGTTCAACCAATAGCTAAATTAGAAAAAAAATTATGTAATGATACAAACAAACTCGAAACAGTTTATGAAATTATCAACAAAATGTCTGAAAATATCAGCTTATTTTATAATTTATAGAAGTTAATCGTTTGGTTCAATTAATATTTCCGAGCAGATTTCATAATTAATGGCGAGTTACCTAAGATGATGTTTAAGTAATAAGAGGAATATGTTTTAATAAATTCAAATCGTTGTGACTATGTTAGAATTAAATTAGGATAAGAATTTTATGTAAAAGTGATGCTACGGCGAAGAAAAACTTATGTAAACTGCCTTAAGAAATAAACGTATTTATGAAAAAAAAAAAAGTAGGAAAATGTCTTCAACTTATATGATGTTACTTAGTTTGATCGGCGTGTTCATTACGCTTATATATTTACGCAAAAATCTGTAGCATTCCAGTAAAAAGGAGGAAACTTCCATTCCAACCGGTGGTATCATCCCGACCTTTGGATGTTTCTCAGCTCACGTATCATCACAAAATTAATCGGTGATAGCTTTTGAAAGCTCAAATATTACCAACAATATCAAGGTATGCTGCCTTTTCACTCCCGTATTACAGCTTATGTTTCCCGAGAATTTTAAGTTCTGACAGACGCGAAATATTTTTTTAGAACTGGAGGAAAATTGCGTAAACAGTGCTTCTTATTATTACAAAAAAAAAAAAACAAAGGTGCATTCACATGTGTTTCAAACAAAATTATTAATTTGAAACACTTTTTAAGAAAAATGTCTCTTAGTCTTCGGACCACGCTACCCTAAACAAATGATGATCAATCAAGTTTTCTTCACTTTTGATGTTAGTAAAAACTTTAAAAATCATAGGTTAATCTAGTTTTATGAAAAAATGACTGGATTTTTTTTGAGCTTTCGGGAAATGTACAACAAAAAACCAAAATAGTGGAAACTGTTTCTATCCTTAGCCAAAAAGAATCTCCCATTCGACCTTGCTGTAAAAAGGGCACAGTAAATGGACAGGCAAAGTTATCAAATTGCGCCCACGGAAAATGGAGTCAACGAGGGAAATTAAACCTATTTTTTCCTAGAAATGGCAGAGGTGACAAAGAACCAAATGGAATGATATTTTTTTCGTGTTTTCCTCCCAAAGTATGAAGCTAAAACCTATCTCCGTCTCAGTGTACTTCTGTCTGACTGGACTCGATACTCGTGGGTACCGATTTCTTCTGTTTCCCCTTACGTTGCGATTTTCTGGTAGTTCAGGACGAGTTGTTGCAAAATCGCTAGCCTAAGCAAATTATTATGCATCTTTTTAGGCGGTTTAATCAGAATTTAGACAGGAGGCTAGGAGAAGACATGTAGCAAAGATTCTATTTTCATCTAACTACGGATTAGTTACAATGTTTATTGAAGCGTGAGTGGTAGAGTAATGTATTAACTTTTTGCACCCACGCTGAAGGTGTGAACAGTGCGGTCTTACTATACTTTTCCGATATGTGCTCCTTCTATTCGCTTCGTCACTAGTGGACATTTTCTCCATTGCAAAGTAAATAAGGAAGCTATAATCAGCATCTGTTTTCTAGGGGAAAATATACCAAATTTCACCAATGGACTCTTCTCTACAACTCCTCGGTGCCTAGTCCCGGTTTCAGAGCGCAATGAAACGGAAGAAGGAAATGTGCCTATCTACGGCAACCTTTTCATGTGTTTTGCGGCTTTTTGTGTTTTTTTTCTCTGTTTTGTGTTTAATACAAATAATTGTGCTAGTTGGTATGTTTTGCTACATTTGCAAAAAAAGGGTTGGTTGAAATTATCCTTCCTTTCATTTGTTGCCGAATTGGTTGATTGGATTTCTCACTCCCAGAACCCTTGTATCTCTGTTTTCATCGATACTGGAAATGGGTGACAAATTTATAACAATGAGAGTAACAGGCATAAGTGATCAGCAAAATTGGTTCGATTTAAGTGATATGAAAAATAAATTCGCTGGCTTTATCTACTTCTATTATTGTAATTCGGTCTTCAATTCGAGGGATTGATCTGTGCAGTCAATTGAATCGAAGACATCAATTTGGACGGTGAATTCAATTTGGAAAATTGCTGAATAGAGTAATCAGGAAAGTGTATTTTTATGTTTTATTTTTCTAAACATGTATTGGCTGCTTTCGCATCATTTTATGTACAGACAAAGAACCTGTTCTATGGGGTATTGTGGATAACTAAGCAAGTTATAGACTCAAAGCAAAGTCCTGGCATTACATTCCTTTTGTGGAATTTGGCCTTTCTGTTTCAACAGACTTCGCAGCCGATTCTTAGTGTACAGAATCATTGCATGGCTAGTACTATGGATCCTACTGACACTAAGAATCCTTCCAGGTCGGGGCTCGAACATACGACAACTGGCTTATAAGACCAGCGTCCTATGCATTGAACCGCCAACCCGGGACCACGTTATAGACTCACAGTTTCGAATCACGTAGTTATGAGATTTTGACTATGTATATTCATTTACATGTACACAGATAAAAATATTTTGTGATTTTACATTTATTTTCATGCACATATTTGGAGCAGGCAATCGAATGGAAATTTACATTACAAAACGAAGCGGTTTGTAAATATACAGTCTTGTTCAATGAAAAACTAAATGAATTTTAATATAATTTTACATCAATCATGGTTTTAAATCAGGTTTTCGTTTCAACTGATGTCTATTTCATAGTACTATCGGTTTAAATGTCGTGTAAGTTTCATCTTTTCTTTCTGTGTATGTTAGGTTTTTGCTTAATTGAATATTTATGGTTCGATGCTATATATAGCATGCGTTTAAATCCAAAATTGAAAATAATGAAAAAGGTATAAGGAATGCAAGAAGTGGGGGGTGCTGGGGAAAGATAGCAGAAATTAAATAGAAAGAAATCATTTCCACTGTGTCGAGACGCTCAGCCTCCATTTTATTTATTTTTCGTTGACGTTCGCTGGTTTTACATGCTGCCGCTTCAAAATTTAAACACTGTATGGATTTTCATTTGCGCTTACGGTCACTTTACCCAAGCTGATATTCTCTCTATCATTTTTAAGAGAGAATGAGAACGCTGTTGCTGTCATTTTTTCTATTCTCCTAGGAAGGACCCTTTTTGCACGCTAATTTTAAAATATTCTTTAAGATCGAAATTTGGATTATTCTATTTTAAAATTAAATCGAGGCTATATCTCAACCTGTATTTTTGTCAAATATTTAGTTCTTTATTTGTTTATGCAGTATTATTAGGTACAAATTTTTTAACACATTTTGATATTAAACGGTATTCAATTTGTGTATATGTTTGACTTTTGTGCATAAAATTATTTCCAGGTATTTATCGTTCATTTTATAATTAATCATCTTTTTGTTTAGTTACAGGAAAACTCTTTATTGATATATTGTGTAAATGTAGTCGTCATTGAATCTTGCGGGTTTTCGAATATCCCTTCGAAGGAATCCTGATCGCGTTCGATTACAATCATCCAATTGCTTTGGAACAGAATCTCTATTGTTATCTTCACCTGAATGCAGTGTGTCTGATGCTTCACGTAAGGATGGACATGGGACTTTACTTAAATCGTTGATGCTTCTTGCATACTGTACACCATTTCCACCTAAAATGACCATCTTCGACCCTTCTTGATCGACGACTGTATAGCGCTTTGAGGAAAATGTACGATCTGTTTTCGAATTCTTCTGTTGCCTTACAAAAACAACATTTCTTATGCAAATGTCCGAACGCTTAGCTTATCGTGCACGGTCTGAATGGTTTTTTTACTAATTAGCTTTTCTTCTAAATCTTTTTTTGCGAATATATATATATATATATATATATATATATATATATATATATATATATATATATATATATATATATATATATATATATATATATATATATATATCCGATCTAGTTTTCTACTACTCTCGTTGTTCCACAGACTTGGGAAATTCTTCGACCAACAGCAAGAAATTCAAAAAGTGTTATGTTTAATCTAGAATGTGGAATTAATGTATTATAATTGTGTACAAACAATTACAGTTCTTTCCTCAAATTTTTGCCATCGATTTTTGCTGCAGACAATGTTTTAAATATAGCCTGATTTTGTCGTTCAACTAATCCGTTCGACTGTGGTTTGAGAGGAATCGATTTGCGGACTTTGACCCCCTTCTCCTGCCAATAATCACAGAAAGACTAACTTTGGAATGGTGGTCCATTATCGCTCTGGATTATTAGTGGTAAACCCCACCATTTGAATATCTCTTGCAAAGCCGATTTAGTAGGATCAACATTTTTACGGTGCATTTCGACTACGAACAAGAACCTTGAGTATGTGTCGACGACCAGGAGAAATTCTCCAGATCCAAAATGAGGAATCATGAGGAAATCTATATGTACGATTTCCCATGGTCCTACTGGCAAGTCGCGTGATAATAATGGTACAGGTGGATTTCTTCTTGATAGCAGTGTACATGTTTCGCAGTTTTTGGAAAAATTTTCGGTTTGCGTGCTCATCTTCGGCCACCAAAAGAAATCTCGCATGATACGTTTCAACGCTACCTGTCCAATGTGATCACTATGGATATCATTGCTTTTCGTCTTAATGGTTCAGGCAAGATTATCTCATCACCTTTACAGTTTGATGCTCCGATACAATGTATATTTTTCTTGTGGGCCTCAAATTTCCGCAATTCGGCGGGCCATACGTTATGCTCAAGAGCATATATTGCATTACTGAGATTCGCGAATCAATCGCGATAACGCATCCGCTACATTGTCTTCTCCCCTAATTCTTTCCATGGTAAAATCATATGGGTGTAGTCTTGATGCATATCCCTTAGCTCTTGAGAATGCTCGTTTTCCGATGTGATAGTTTCAATGATAAAAACATTCATTAGCTGAAGCATCCATACGTACAATAAAAGGTCTGCCAGTAAGGTAGAAAGCAAATCGTTCAATACCCCATACCAAGGAAGCTCTTAACAGGTCATTGGACGTTTGAAATTTCGAATTGCGTTCACTTTCTCTCGTTCAATTCGCCTTCCTTCTCCCATAACTCAAAGCCTACAAACTTCAAATCTTGGCTTTTAAAAACACATTTCGAATAATTGATTTGAACATTGTGGTCTTCGAGTCTTTCTTGGACTATAACAAGGTTCCTATCATGTTCTTCCTCTGTAGAGCCAAAAAATCAGAATATCGTCGAGATAGTTACATACACCTTCACAACTGGCTAGAATGGTGCGTTCCATTACTTCTTGGAAAATGTCCAGAGAATTGCATAATCCAAATGGTAGCCGTTTATACCGGAACATTCCGAAATCTGTCATAAAGTTGGTTAAGTGCCTTGAAAGAAAGCGCTGGATAGGTCTATTGTAGAAAACCATTTTGCATGTTCTAATTTCGCAAGTATTTGATCTAAATTTGGCATAGCGTAGGGATTACGCAATATGTACCTATTTGTATGTTGTGTAACCCTTCATTGTAGTTTTCATCCGCAACTAATACTTCAAACGTAGATGCCGTCATTGTGTTGACTTGAACCCTAGAGTCAATGAGAAATTCGCATGTCATACGAGATACGGAAACACTTATCAGACTGCGGTCTATTGGCTCAAATAGCACAGCCACCATTGTTTCAGCATTTTTGTTCGTCGAATTAGTGCCTAAATACATCCTGAAGGAAACATTCAGGTCAAAAATGGAAACTAAGTAAATAATATATCATAAATGGAATTTCGGCGAAAATTTTTCTCTCACTGTTTGTAAAAAAAGTCTGAAACAGTTTCAATGTTAATTACGTAATCAATACATAGAATCTGCAAGAATCTGTCGAGAGGAGAGAGCAACTGATGACAAACAAGACGCATGAGTGTATTGAATGTGCAGAAAGCACAAAGTTTGTATATGTGTGCATTTGTATGCGTTCTGAAAGTTCAATAGTTAATTAGTTTTACTGAGTTCAACTTGTGCAGGTTTGTAATGATTTAACCCAGTGTAATTTGTCGGCCGGATTCAGTTCGATTGTCGAACCGATTGATCATTTTCCTCTATCATCATATAATAAAGCAGGGTAAACTTTGTTATTATATTAGTGAAAACCCCAATTTTCTTAAAATTCTGTATAAAATCAGCATTTTTTGCAAAATCTGTATAAAACTCAGTAAATTTTACCAATGTACTTGAAAATCAGCAGAATGCTGAAAAATTCAGTTATCTGGTAACCCTAACACGAAAGCCCAAATTAAATATTCGATTCGTTTTTCCGTCATGTCCTTTTAGTTTCTCCGGAAGCACAGCGTTTGATCGAAAACATTCTCATTTGGTTGTGATTTCATAAAATCTGACTTTAAGATGCATAAAACTTTTGCGCAAGCAAGAATTGCCGTGATAGATTCGTTGATTCTAGTCGTAGCAGAAATTTTACCCAGTTCTTTTAATTGAAAATTCGTGGTGGGACAAAAGTTAAAAAAAATGCATTGGCCTTACTATAATACTGTTTAAAAAAGCACTCTTACCCAGTGTTATACATGACGTACTAGTACCAATAACAGATGTCAATAACAGATAGCGCTATCCTTGGATTGCCACTGAGTTTTGTTGTTGACAAAAATGCCAGCTGGTGCAATCTACTCAATTTTATTTTCTGTTGGCACACATAATGAACTAAATTGGGCTTAATTTCGATCAGTAGGACTTGGTAATCACCGCGACACTTTGTCCGGATTTCGACGTTCTAATGTAATTAACAAATAATGAAATTCGGCCTTTGTTCGATCCGTTGAGCCCTTGTCAATTCACAAGTGTGCATATATATTTTTTATGACCCTTCAGACACAATGAACACAAAAAAGCCATTCTTTAGTGTCGGCCAGAATGTCCCGCCCCTTGTCATTACCTAGCGGACACTTTTCTGGCTGTTTTTTTTCATCGTCATTTTATTGTGAGGCTACGCGTTACCATTCATTACATCGGTTTCCATTCCTTGTTGCGACCATTACTCATTTTATGATGATTGGATTGTTTAATTGAAACACTATGGATGAATTCATTTCAGTGCGAAAGGCACTTAAATCGCCAATGTCCCAAGGACATAAATTGTCTTACCTTCGTTCGAGCAGACAGCACATTCAAATTGATCCGGACGCAAGTTCTTCAGGAAAAAAAACAATTGTCAAACATAAATACACCGGAAAGCACCCTGCAACAATATTCTGAAGAAAGCAGTCACAAAGAAAAAAAACCTAGATGGAAAATACGACAGTCAGTTCACTTCAGGCGAATTAGCATCTAGATAGCTTCTTTTTCATGGTCTTATCGACTTCTGTATCGTCCCATGGGCTGCGGTTCAGTTGTTTTCGCATTTCAGAACTCAGAACAGAGTCTCATTGCCAAAAAATTGGGGCAATATTGTAGGGTGTAGTCCCAATAGTCAGGACAATTTTTCATCGACACGCATCAGTACCTTCCAATTGGCGCAGCAGTGAAAGCTGAAATGTATGTTAAAATGTTTGGTATGGCCTTGGTCCCCGCGCTACCATCAGTTCCAATCAGTAAGACAATTTACACAAATTATTCAATTGAAAAAATTAACATAGCTAGAAGGTATCATCTTGTTTACCTTGTCATAGCGAGTTTGCTGAAATGTACAACGAACGGATCTCTCTTTCAGAGTATAGGACACAAAAATAACATTTCGGTGAAATTTTTACATTTTTTGCCAGATAACCACAGGATCAACGCTATCAAAGTTGAAGTAACAGCCCGATCCCTCTACCGAAAGAACGTCGAAGTGCTTGAGGTTCTTTCACTTTCTATCAAGCGGCTCTGTTTTGGTTTGTGATCCTTTTTTATTTCCCTTTTGTAGCTGTGGCTTAGACGAAATTCAAATAATTGCGTCCCTCCCGGCTCCCTTCTATTTGGTATGATTACGTTTTTGGTTGTTCAATATATCCCTCTATTTCCTAGTTGGTGTAAGAGCTTATTCTTGTTGGCTTCCGAAAGCCTTCCCGTGTTTATTCGATCCAGGTTTGGAGTCCCAGAGAAAAATCGAACGGTACAATGTAGCATTGTTACAACATTCTTGCATGAATTTAATTTTCAAGAAATGAAAACATTCTCGTTATGCAATAAATAAACATGTTAGCGTTTCTATTTGTCTTTACGCTTGGCTTGCAAGAAGTCGCATAAGTTAGGATACAACAACGGAAAAAACGGCGATTGGACGAAGGGCTTCGCGTTTAGCTTCCTGGTCGGATATCCCGTTTTGCTTCTAGCGAATCGAGCACATCTGGTTACTTGGTTGAAAATTATTCGATGAATTTTCAATTTGCGTATAACCTTTCCAATGGCATGCGGAGTATTTTCTGTTCAATGATGATGTTTGTTTGTGGTATAAGGAATTGATCTCGTAATCGGGAATGTCAACTTGGATAGCATATTTGAGAGTGGTCTAAACGTAAGACGTGCACTTATCAATTTTCATTATACACAAAGCTTTGTTTGGCTGTATTATTGCTGTACAGGATACTTCTAGAAAAAAACTTCCATTATTGTAGTGTTGTGTAAAGTAAATTAAATTTAGCGAGCATACACAAAGCTGAGGAGAAAAGTGATCTTAGTTTGGAGATTTTTTCAAAGGCTCCAGGCAAACTTTTAAAAATTTTATCGGAAATAGCGGAAGACAGTTTGTTGGTTGTACTAAAAAAAATATTAAAAATAGGTTGATTTATTGCTATGAATTTTATTCCTTTTTATACATCAATAAATAAAAAGGGGGTGGGTAAAGTCAGAGACTTAACTGGATAAAGTGAATACGAATGAAACTGACATGCTTCTTCAACAATTATGAAACAGAATACAGCAATAAAATTTTTGTTCAGGAGTCAGTTCCCAATTTTTGGTTTGGAGTTCAGGTCTAAATTTTTTTCCAGAATTAAGATCTAAAATTGAAATTTTGAATCTTGTTCCAGCACTCCAAATTTTTTGTTCAGAAATGTTTCTGAATCTGAGTTTTGGATACAAATTCCGAATTTAAATTACGTCACTAAAATGAGTTCCAAAATCTAGTCAACCAACGAGTTCCAAAAATCTAGTTCCAGGAAATAGAATTAGGATTCAATTCAAGAGTTTTAGTTGTAACTCTATGCTGGAACTAAATTCTAACATTAGGTTCGGAATTTAAGTAGACTTGAATCTAGGTTCTCAGTTCAGCTCAAAAACTCATTTTTGTATTCATTTCTAAAATTTAATTCGAATGAGGCTTTAGAAACGAATGAGAGCGCAACCTGAGCGTTTGATGCTTTATACGTCTGTTTGATGCGAACGTCTGTTAACATATTGTTGCGTTTGGTAGAAGGTCCTCACCACGTCGTCCACTCCCGTCTTACGCACAAGAATTAAAAATAAATGTTTTATCATGGTTTACCTTTTATATTCAATAGTGTCACTATTTATGTACCATTTAATTCCACTATTTCACTGTCACGTTATTACACTTTCACAAAGTCACTATACTTTAATGATGGTTTGGGCCGCTGTAACCGCAGATGGGCGCTCTCCAATCGTTTTCATCGAGCCTGGCGTCAAGGTAAATGCGACATATTATCGGGAAAGTATTCTGGAGGTTGCTTTGAAGCCGTGGGCAGACAAACATTTCGGTGGCAGACCATGGACGTTTCAGCAGGACTCGGCACCGTCTCACAAAGCTCGAGTTAACCAAGAATGGCTGAAAAACAACGTTCCGAACTTCATCACGTCCACACAATGGCTCTCGAATTCACCAGATGCGAATCCAATGGATTATTCTCTTCGGGTCATTTTGGAAAGCAAAGTCCGAACTAAAAGATACACCAGTCTCGAGGCGCTGAAAAAAGTTATTGTCCGCGAGTGGGCCAAAATACCTGCAAGTCACATTCGGCCAAACGAACTCCTTCGCTCTCTCAAGACATCAAGTCAAGGCAAAAGGTGATCATATCGAGCAAAAGTGAATTGATTCTGAATTTTGTATTATTTTTACACATTTTGTACTTTGAATTAAGTAAAAGTAATTTTCCAAACTGAATTTATGGCCTTTTTAATTGGTTACACTTCGAGTGCCGGACCCTGTAAATAGTGACACTATTGAATATATTCCGCTAACAGCTCCAAGTGAAAAATAGTGACTTTTATATTCGCTCAGTTGAACATCGAGACTGAGACTACCTCAAAACCATCGCCCGAAAGCGAAAAAAGCATTCCTCCACAGTAGTCGTGTACCCAGAAAAAAATTTCGTCAGGGAGATTTTCATAATATAGGGAGATTTTCATAATATAGGGGACATCAGCGCTAAACCGGACACCGGTTTCCGCTTATAATTTCTAGTTTCGGGGGTAGGAAAAGGTTTGAACCCCTAAAACCCCCCTCCGCATACGCGCACAATGTGACCCAAATACGACAAAGTAACAGGGAAGAAATCATCTAAATATTGTGTAGTTATAAGAAATTCCTTCGGCATTTTATCGCTAAGGTAGTGTGCCTTATTAAATATATTGCTACACACCTAGAAAAAATCGTGTAAACTTACGTCATCTGTGACCGACCTATGCGTTAAAAATGACACAATTTTACAGTAAATATTACTTATGTTTAATGCATTCTGAAATATTTTCTAGTGTTAAAACATGTAAATTTACACGCTTGCTTGACAGAGAGGTATGTTTGACGTTTATTTATCGTATCATTGTCATCTATAAATCTCATAATTTTTTGCTATGTAGATAAAAAAGGTGAATTTAAAAGTAATGTAATCTCTCATAGTTGCTAATTAATCTGGATTTTAGTACTGTATGTTTTTACAGTGTTATTCAAAAGGACTTTTGTTATTTTTTGTTGATGTTGGTAATTGCGTGTTTCATAAATGGGAACTTTAAAAATTGGAACCTGCATAAAACCCCCAGTCCCGGACCTTTTCAGGGCGCCCGTCATGCCAATATATGCACAAACAGTACGCTCAGTCAAAGCTGAAGAGCAAACGTGTTTGACGGGCCTCACCGGCCGAGTGCGGATAGGCCTTACGGGCTGAGGACAGTACCGTTTTTTTTGTTTTTTTGTTAGTTTTTTTTTGTAATTTTCCCGTTTCAAATTAAATTTTCTTGGAAACGGTGAAAAACTCACCTGACAATGTCTTCAAAATTTAGTTGAGAATATTCTGTGAAATTTTCGGAATGATTCATTGAGTTTAGCGGTCGTGTTGTATTATTTTCTGACTGAAGAACTGCTGAAAATTGGAACGCTCGGAAATGCATACCTCTACTTGTTCTTCGAATATCTCGGCTTTGAAGGCTTGTATCATAAATCTACCGTGACAAAGTCTAGATAATTTAGTGTAGTTGCGATTAGTACATAAAAACATATATGTTATCGCGATAAAAATAAAGTCTTGTATTTATCTGTGAAACAAAGTCACTTTCAATACATCCGCCATTTTTTTCGCTTTGGAAAAACTTCTCATCAAAATAATAAAATGTATGCTGGCAACCCGGTACAGTTTGCTCATATACGAGAGAGTACAAGGAAAATACGATGCGCAAAGGGAATTGAGCGAGCCACGTGGTCGATTTAAAACTCAACACGTGACCCTCTGTCCTCAGACCTTAAGATGCAATTTATGCGATAGGCGCGTTTTGATGTGGGAAATACACGGAGGGGTTATCATCATGTATAGGAGAATAATATTGCAATCCTCCCCCCCCCTCCTCCCCGGGCCTGTTTCTTCTCTCGGCGGCCCTGCATTAGGGTGCCATTGCAAAAATTTTATGCAAAATTTAAGTTGAATCGGACATGGATAAGTTTTGAGTTTTTCAATCGATTCTGTAAAATTTGTGATGTTAAATGAAATGAAATATTACCAAAAAGTTTTCTCCAAATAGTATTAAATATTAACGATTAATTTATATTTTCGATATTTGGCTCAGAGACATTTTCTGATGTGTTAAAGCATTTGTGCACTAACGCATATGAAAATTAGAGATGATCAAACTTGGCCTCCTAATTACATCTTTGTGTATGCTGGTACGTTTGCATTTGTAATTGATTCAGTCAATACTTTTTAACAAATAGAATATTTTCAGATAGCTTGCTCGTGAATTTTGATGGTTATTACCTATTGTGATAAGGTTTTTTATAGTTTTGTACCTCTTTCTTGAAAATGACCAAGTGTGTATTTTGCCTATCTCATATAGAAAGGTTATGCAATCACTTGAAAAATCGACTAGTAATAATTTCCATTTACCATTCGAATCAGTGCATCGAACTGAGTAATGTCTGTCCCAAGTAGCAATGCGCAACTAGTTCTGATACGACTAAGTCCAAACTATGTTGCAACAAGAGCACGAATATGTTTTTAAGTTATATTGTTTAAAACAAGGTGACAACAATGTTTCTTCATAACATAACTAGTTACGAAATAGTTATTTAGGTTTCAAATCACCACATATTTTTGTCATATTGAATTAATATTGAATATTGAATTTTTTAGCTATCGTTATTTAATCCAAACATATCTTTAATAACAACTATGCTTCTAGCTACTAGTTGAAAATAAGTTTATTTGACTCAAATAGTAGCAACCCGTAATTAGTTCTGATACCACTTAGCCCAACTATGTTATACTGGTTAAAACAAGGTGACGGTAGTATTTCTTTATAACATAAACATTGAACTAACTATCATTTGTAAGTTATCGTTACTTGATTCTAACATATCTTTTATCACAGCTATGTTTTTAGCTACTAGTTGAAAAAAGGTTGCGAAACCAATATAAATACGTATGATTCAAATAGCTATCGATATGTTTTCCCAACGTAATGATAACGGAAACACAACCAAAAAAACTTTTGTTGGCTTGAACATGGCGATCACACTATGGAGTCGCAGGAAGTGTATAAAACATAAATAAAACCAGGATATTACTTTTTTCAAAACTACTTTTTGGGCGAAAATAATGAAAGGCAGAATAGTCATTTTTATTCTATGCACTATCATAAACTCGAAGAAAACAATATATGGATTAAACATCTATTGTTATGTTACAATATATGAATTTAAAATAATGAGAAATCACTCTACTAGGATTAATTTTGAGCATTCTGAACAAAGAGTTTTTTTTCGTTGTTTATTGTTCATACCTTTATAAATAAATTTAGATTGAAGGCGCATAAAAAAACAGTTAATTAAAATTGAATTCCGCTCGACAGTTTTAAAATCGTTGTGAAATTTTTACCTTGTATCAAGTTTGTGATTTCAATTACTCTACTAACTTTTTATTGCTGATAGAAAAGTTCTCTGGATCCATTCATTGTTTATAATGTCGATGGTGACTAAGTTTCAACTAGTTTACTTGAACACAAGTTATTTTCAAGTTATGGAATGATAAGTTATTTCAGTATGGTATCACAACCTAACGACAACTTATTTTTAGCCGACTTAACAACTAGTAGAAAGTGCGCTTTTTGCGTAACGCAAGTGGTTAGATATTAGTAACCATAACTTAAATTTCTAGTTGCAAACTAGTCAGAAATAATCTAGCGTAACAAAAATTGTTACTTGGGGTGTGTGTATGTGTTTGTATGTATGTGCGTGTATGCACAAACAATCTCACTAGGTTTCCTCGGAGATGGCTGAACCGATTTTGACAAACTTAGATTCAAATGAAAGGTCTTGTGGTCCTATACGGAACTCCTGAATTTCATCCGGAATTCCGGTTCTCGAGTTATAGGGTAAAGTGTGTTGAATATTGTACACCGTCACCGAAGCCGGCGAAACAAAAGACGAAAAAGTTTTCCAAACTGGAATCAAAACTTCACAAAACGATAGCTATTACCAGTAGGCAACTAAACAAACTGATTCCGGCTATCCTGGTTTCCGGTTTCGGAAGCACCGGAAATAGTGGTCATAGATCTCACTCACTTTTCTCAGCGATGGTTTGATCGATTTCCACAAACTTGAATTCAAATCAAAGGTCTCACGGCTCATACGGAATCCCTGAATTTCGGTTCCGGAGTTATAGGGTAAAGTGTGTTAAATATTGTACACCGTTACTCAAAGCGGCGAAACAAAAACCGTAGAACAAATCTAAACCGGTCTTAAAACTACATCAATTGGTAGTTATTATCAGTAGGCCACTAAACAAACAGATTCCGGCTATCCTGGTTCCCGGTTTTCGATTAACGACGGGAGATAATAGTCATATGCTCCAAAATGGTTCTTACTTACTTTCATCGGGGATTGCAGATACGATATTCCCTATCCTAGGGCACTTTTTCATTCTGTACATATTATTATACTAGTTAATGCACAAACAATCCTATGGTTTCTTTCAAAAATTGAAGAGAAACATTTTGTATAGAATACCATAGCATTATCTATACGAGAAAGGCATCATTACACTACTAGGTGGATTCAAATAGGTTTTTTATTGTGTCATATGATAAGAAGAAACAACGAGTTTAGTTGATTACGGCTAAGTTTACTCAATTTAACATTTTATATTACCAAAAGAAGTATTCTTGTGTGGTAACAAGTGCTTTTTATTTTCATTTGGTGTAAAATATTTGTCTCCTCCTCACCAGAATGTAGATGTGCATAGTGATCGGGTGTGAGCTTTGATGTCGGGTGAAAAGCGAATTATCCCTGTTGAATTTATCATTACTGATTTACAGTACCTTCGTTTGGTGGCTTAATTAGAAGGTTATGGGAAAATACACTTCGTTAGACAGTTCCTAGGATAGTCATTATTATCAGTAATGACAGACTGTTTTGGCTAATTTCGTGTTCTTTCCCGGATGCGTAGAGTAGGGCTTCAATATAGGTCGAAATAGCATGTGTTTGCTCTCCTCCCGAGTATGGGGATGGTGATAAGTATAAGTACATATAAGACAAACAGCATCGAAGTAACCAGTGGGAGGCACAAGATTCCATTCAGGATTATCATCAAAGGAAACAAAAAACAAAACCCTCGTACATCCAGTATCACATGTCAGCACAAATACAAGTTATTACGGTGGTTGAAAGTCTGCTGAAGAAATGTTCTGCTACCATAACGACTTGAGGATATTGCGAGTTTTATCATAGGTGTGATGAGTAGCAGTTTTCTGTTTAGGCGTAGGGTAAAATTTGTAAAGAATCGAGATTAGAGCAGATGTGTAGGCTTTGGACATTGCTAAAGGTTGTTGTTTCCTGTTACTAGTAAGTCTATCTTTGCATTTGATTCACTTTACATTCTATAAATGTGAGATTTATAGGAAATAGGCGCATTTGACCACATAATTTTTAGAAAGAAACACAGAAATTATTAGAATCCAGAAAATAAGCGAAGCAAATGCAGTTTAATTCATGAAACTTTTGCATCTCGAAATAACTTTCAGTGGTCTTCCCATTTTACCCAGTTTTCCAATATAAAAATTCCGGGGAATATTTCGAAGCAGCAAAAGCTGGACGAGGCTAATGAATCTTCTCTTTCGGTTCACTGCTATCGCTCTAGACAGCGAGTTGATAAATAAGCAACGACAGCATCAGTTCCGACAGGAGCAACTGAAGTGCCGAGAAATACCTCTAATTATTTCTTTTCTCACTACGAAACACACTGATGAGCTAATGGTGCTGGTGCTGGCATTTGAGTATGATGTAGTGGGTGGTACTTCCCGATCGAATGGAAATGAAAAATATCTTAATATGTTGCATTTTTCGCATAAATTTTTTCAATAATGCGCGATACGTAACAAATAGGAACAATAATAAAATTGTAATAAATAGCAATTTTGTGTCTATTGTGCCATGTGCATCATATCGGGAATAATAATGACTGGATTACAATAGACGCTCATTACATTCATCCCTAGTGGTTGCTTGTGGGATCTAATGCGACATGCAAGAAGATAAAAAGCTGGGCTTGAAAATAAGGGTATGCTAATATCAACCGTGTGTTCAGCAGGTTTCAGTAGTGGTTGGGTTATGCAGTAATGCCGAGAGTACTAATCATCATCTTAGTCATTCGAATCATTTGTTCGTAGCGGTTTTCGAAAAAGATATAACGAGTAAGGATCAAGCTAACATACTTGAAATGCATGCATGTCTATTGGCTACTCGAATGAAATATTTTTGACAAAAATAAGATATAACTC